>NW_024884253.1:53825116-53902198 GCF_019232065.1 Centrocercus urophasianus
AAGAAAGAAAGAAAGAAAGAAAGAAAGAAAGAAAGAAAGAAAGAAAGCAAGCAAGCAAGCAAGCAGATAAGGAGCTGAAGAAATCTTTTATTTTAATAGGAGTCAAGGTGTAATCAAAACTTAGGAAAGGGCTATGGTCATTCATCTGTTCAGATGTTATAATATCAGTGAAATCGGTATCAAGATACTGTCATACTCCTTCAGTAAGAAAAGATTAATGATTAACATTCAATCATTGTGACATATTTTTTTCATATAACACTTTACATTTTGAAATGCATTATATGTTGTCAGTAACTGCGAGACCCCCCCACGGGATGTGACGCGATAGGCCCTCTCCCTGCTCTATGATTGATGTGTGGCACGTGCCCTTAGGGGCGTAGACGAAGCACATAGGTTATGTAAGCTAGAGTTCACATGTAATAAACGCCATTTTGCTGTTCATCATATTGGTGTCTGCGTGCAGTCATTTGGTCCTGGCCTGGTTTTAGGTCAGTACCGTAGGAGGCAATGCAACTATTATATTACATAAAGTATACAATAAAACTTATATGCTGGAAGGCTTTCCAATATAACCAAAGAGGAATTTAAATTTAAATTAAATTAAACCTGAGTAGAATTTTGTTTGTTTGTTTGTTTTTGTGTTGCAAAACATTTTTTCAAGATATTTTTATATTTCAGAAAGCATGAAAATAAAGTTTTTAAAGTTGTTCTTTTAGAAGAGGGCAATTCCTATTTTTGTCAACTTGTAGAATCTGCAATTCTGCAATCACTAATAACATATTTTTGAGATAATAGATATATGGAAACATTTGTTAATTAGAAATTAATAACTTACCTTTATTAAGTAGTCTAGTATTTTCCTAATTTTGAAAAAGATGGGCCATAATAGGTTAAAAGAGTGATTTATGTGATACAGCTGTCAGTGTTTGAGTGGTAAGGTCTTGATACCATATAGTCACCTATTCATGTGGTTTTCGATCAAAGGAGTTGAGACTCTTATAGTTGGGTCTTGGGAAGCAATTCTGACTTCACATTTACACACTACTGATGATACCTTAATAAAAACCTAACAGCCCGCATAACAAGATTACAGTTTTAAGGAAAGTAGAGCAAAACATATTACTCGTACCAGGTATGAATATCAGTATTTTTAGTATTATAATGTGTACAATTATGTGTATTATGAGTATAATTTGCACTTTAAAAAATGCTTTTAATGCCATATATCTTATTCCATGGTTAGCATGCAGATTCCAGAAGCTGACAGGGAGATGTCTGAGTGGTCGTACACTGAGCTACAGTTCTTCACAGCCACTAGCTTTGTGTGAGTATTGGCAGATGATGGAAGCTTGGAAACACCCTTCTAGTGGAGGTGGTGTAATAGTGCAAGTGAGCTCAATCTAGTATGTGCAAAAGGCAGCTAAGCAGTGATATTTCTCTGTTGCACGCAGATTTTATCTTTGAATTCAAGAAGAAATGACTTTGATTCACTACATTATTGCAACTTTTTTTTACTAGTGTTGCATTTCACCTCTGCAACTACTTATGATTTGTTTCTTAATGGGCACCAAAAACCTTCATGTGAACCTAAAAGCTTTATGTGCTGATTTCTGCTTATATGGCAATTCTATTCAAGGAAGATTGCTTAGATTGGCAAGCATCTTAATTTGTGTGTTTTCATTTCTAGTAAAATTATCCAAAATCTACATATCAGTCTATGATAGATTCTGCATTTGATTTTTAAATATTTCGAGACTTTTCTGAAGTTCTTTTCTTTTTCTTCTCAGTTTCGGATCTGTCTTCCATAAGCAATGTACTTCTGTATGAGAACACAATCATTGTCAAATTCCATCTTTGAATCAACAAGTTAAAACCTGTTGTAAATATTAAATTTTGTACATGAAATTCATACTCTCCATTTAAGAATCTCAGTAAAACTGGAAATGGACTTATTTTTCTTCACATTGCATCTAACTATTTAAATTAATTGATGTTAAAAATATATACCTCAGTTTCAAAGATTGTAAACTTGACTTTGCTTTCAAAGCAAGAGATCGCATTCATGCTGGGAGAACAGAGAATGCAAATGTCAGAGTAACCAACAAAGTGAAAGATGCACTATTGTTTTCTAAATGCCAAGTTATTTTTAGGATTCAAGTAGGAATGAATTGATACATTAGAAATGCACTAAACATTAGCCCAAATTTCATTGTGATCATAGTAATTTTTTTACTTTTAAAACTTTAATATGTTTAAGGCTTGTTTAATATTTAAAACTGTCAGTCCCATTGCTAGTGTACAAATACGAATAGGCTTTAACACCTTTAAGTGTGAATTTAGCAAAAAGCTACCAAAGTAGTGCACAATAAATGCAGATAAAACTAATCCATGTTAATTGATTTTGATCCTGTACTTGGGATGGATGCCAAATTTCAAATTGTGTTTAATTTTTACTGTTCTTGTGAATGTTTTTAGTGACAGTAGTCTCTTTGGATCTTGTCTACAATTAAATTGCTGAATGATGTCCCTTAATTTTTGCTGCTGTGAGCCTGTAATTAAAGGTTAACTATCTTAGGAATAAAATACAGGATGCTCTCAAAACCCTAAACTGTGAGTAAATGTTCTCCAAAGTCTTCAATTTTTCATTTCCAACATCAGCATTGAGAAATCTAAGTGAATCTAAATAAAGTGCTGAGAATAAAAAGAGTAGTAATTGTAGAAGTAGTCAATTTTTCACTTGCAATAAGAATTGTAAGGAAAGATCAGAAACAGTAACAATGTGTAAAAAAGAACTGAAAACCTGCCTACAGTTTTCTCACCCCAGAGGGCATATGATATCCTGTTTTTTCAGTTCTTATCCTACTTGCCTAAAGAGAAAGGACAATTACTATATCCTACTGCACTTCTCAGCTTTATGCATTATCCACTATCTTTTATCTACTGAGTGGTGCAGAGTATGGCTATAAGAAGACTTTTTGTCTTCTTATATAAACTGAACACCAGCAGACTACACCTCCGCTCTCCTCCACAGTACCAAGGTCATAGTCTGAGTATGTGGGAAGGTCATACTGTACTAATGAAGGCATTAAAAAAAAATCTGACTAAAAGTTTTGCAGCTGTGACATATGAGAAGAGAAAATACAGTGGGAGAAGGATGTACACCACATAATTCTAGGCATATAATGCAGGACTTGATGCTAAACCTGGAACCAGAGCTCTTAAATCCTGGGCTTTCCAGGGTACTGGTTATGGAAGATGTCCCAATAGATCTATCTGAAGTGTTAGTTGCCATATATAATACTTACCTAAATACAAAGGGAGGTTTTGATGATTTCAGTGTATACCTCAGTGTATGGCCGGGAAAACCTCAGACGCTTCCCTGAATTCCCATCAATGGGAAACAGGCCAGCTTTTGAGCAAGATATTTCTGAATCAGTTGGAAAAGCAGTGTCATTCCCAAGGCGGGCAGCTGCCATAGGAATCTCAGAAACACTGTCCCATGGAAGAGTAAAAGATCAAAGATCACTAAAGAGGTAGATTTTTACTCAGTTTCGGACAAAAGGTCCCAGACACTCGAGTACATATAATATTACATATGGGCTGAAATATATAAATATATTAATATCTACTTTTTTCTTTGTGTAAAAAAAGCCCCACAGCTATCAGCAATGGAAGCCTCAGAAGTGGGAAGCTAACTTAGTGCCTGTTTGAAGAATGTAAAGTGCAAAATGTTTCCTCACTTAAGCAATACAGTTGAGGGTACAGTTGCAGTGGTACAATTTACTGTCTAATACCATCTGATAAGTTTTATTCTGACACAGGGAACTAAAATCTTAATAACACTTGTGATTTTCCCAGTCCCTTTTGTAAGACAATGTAATTTTTTCTCTTTCACTATTTTGTACAACAAAGGGTATCAGAAGTGGTTGGCTATTAGTGGCACAGAGGTTTTATGACTTTTTTGATCTATTTTATGACCAGTTTCCTAATCATGTTTATGATCAGTTTCTAAGAAGAAATTTTAACCAGGTAGTCTCTTCCTGTTCTGTTCCTAGGCATAATGTTCTTAGGTGTAATGCAACTGACACCAATATTTTTTATTTTCTAAGCAAGGGTCTAAATTCATTTTCTTCACTCTAAAATGCCTTATTTTAAAGCTTATTCATAAAATAATTATTTTAGCTCAATGTAAATTGCAGACTGACTAAATAAGGTGGAGGATAGTTCCAACAAATGTAAAAGTACTTAACATCTTCACTTTCCCTTAAAAATATGTTAGGTGTTTCGGCCACTAACAAGGTGTCAACGGTTTACAGGCTGGTTCAGCCCAGTTCCGTGACTAGTGGGGCAAAGGGATCCATGCCAGAGAAGGGAAACAGGGGACCCCAAAATAATTAGAAACAGAGGCAACGATCTGAGGAGAAACAAATTAGTTTACTAAATATAGTATCAGAATGCAAGATAACACACCACAATAAAAAATAATTAGAATTGAAGATAATAAATCAAATATAATGAGAGAGAGAATTTCCAAAAGGTGGATAGGCCTCACCACAATGCTGAGGTGAGATGAGCAGTCCAGTTGAGCATCAGGGAGACAGGAGGAGAGATGATGAAGAAGAAGAGCAGACGAAGAAGTGCACATGAAGAAGAGAGTATCAGGTGATCTTGGCAGGAGTTATATCTGCTCTCTGACCGCAGAGCTCCCTGGGGAATGTAGTTCTTCTTCTCTTCTGAACAGGTACCCAGAATTTGAGCATTAACAGTTAAACTCCCAGTGCACTCCATGATGTTATGATGTGGAATACCGATAACCAAAAATCATAAAACCATGACACAAGGACGTTAATGGTTGAACAAGTACTGTTTGATACTTCAAATGCTCACAGTAATGTTATGTAATGTAATATAATACAAGATACCATTGTGAACAAAGACAAAAAGTGTTGAAAGAAAAGTATTGTAATACTTTTGTATTGTAATGTAAAATTATAAGACAGAAATGAATTAGTTTAAATCATGTTATTAATCAAACATCCATTTACAGTCAACTCTGTAATATTCTTATATACAGAAGTACGACTTTCAAACTCAGTTTATAAAATTAAACTCATACTTTGCTTTATCTAGTTACTTGGGTCTTTGCTTATATTTTACCTCCTTTCTGCTTTCCTCTGAGTACCTAGAATCTCATCCTCCTTTTTTCTGCTTTGAAATTTCCGTCCACATACTTTGTCTCCCTATACTAATAAATATCCCACTGGTGTTACACACCACTCCATAAATAACGTCAATGGCTGCAACACTTCTCAGTGCTATTCTATTTGTTCTGCTGCTATAGATTTTTATTCTTTTTCCTCTACACAGCACGACAGAGGATCAAGAAAATGACAGGTCAGGAATAAGTTATTTAGACTAAATAAAATAGCAGCGATAAAAGTGTTCCTTGATGGGCTGAGCCCTGTACGGCTACTTTTTAGTCAATTATGTGTCTGTTTTGTTGACAACCTCATGAAGAGTGCATGTACTCATACACAAACGCAGTACCTTTGGTAGAGTGGAATTGTAGCAGGCAGATGTTGTTAGGTAGTTTTTCGATGCCATGATAACTTTTTTGCAGAAAGATTGTTTTTTCTGGATCTGTGCTTATCATAAGAGCCTTCTGCCTTCACATTATTCTTGTAGTCTGTCCATAATAAAAATAGGATGTAGAATCATAGAATGGCCTGGGTTGAAAAGGATCATATCATCTAGTTTCAAACCCCCTGCAGGATTGCCAGCCACTAGACCAGGCTGCCCAGAGCCACATCCAGCCTGGCATGAACTGAAGATGATGTAAACTCTCACTGTCCTTGGTATTATGTCTATTCAAAATATTCAAAATATTTTGATCTGCTGTATACGATGATGTATATGATGGAGAGAAGTCTAGTTTTTCAAAAATTCCCTTTAATTTTAGACAAAGTAGCTCTTCATACATTTCCTTAAATTGTGAAAAAAGTCAGTGAATTCTAATTGGTGTTTAATCATATAAATACATAACATTTATTTACATATTTATTTCAAGTGAGTGTCTACAAAAGCCCAAGTAGGTGAGATTTTTAAGCTAATTAATGTACACGGTAGCAGATTTAAGAGAAAAGTCAACAACAAAGATTCTAAAATACATTTTGCTAAAAAGACAGTTATGTTTGATTAACTTGGTTGTGGCAGTAGATAGAATTCTTGACTGATACTGTTCTTTTAACAATATCAATAGTCAGGTGAGTGAAGCTGGAATTAAAATTCACCTAAGAAAATTCTTTGAAATTAAAATTTTCAGAAATGTACAGTGTGATACGGAAACCAATCTATAATTCATATGAGTATCTTTCAGTTTTTTTAATGTTTAACACATATATTCAGATTAACAGAAATTTTAATGCATCAATATATGATCTTAGCGTATTGTATCACTATGTAAGAGAATTTATACTAAGTTTTTTCCATCATAATATTTCATTAGATCATTATAGGAAATGTAAGCATTACACAGAGGAATGAGATGTCTAACAAATATTGTGGTCTCCTTTAAATATTATATTAATTGTAGTAGCATAAATAATGTAAGTTAAGTATATTTTCAATTCACAGAAAAGACACAAAAAATTAAATATCCATTGTATTGCCAGTCATCCAATAATATTGCAACCGTTGTTTCCAGAATAGAATATTAATAGCATGCGAAAACACATTACAACAATAGAAATGCTACACTTGTTATCTTGTAGGAGTTTTACTGTGAAAGTTATGAGCATTCCCCTTTTCAGATATTTCCCTTATTACCTATTCTTGTTTGAATGTCAGGTAAATGTTTTGCTTTTGGAAAATAATGGTTTTCTTTGTAAAGGATAGATATACTGCAATTAGCATTTTAGGAAAGCCTATCATTTTAAAGAAAAGATATTCACTTTGAAACCAGGCTGCAGACTCTTTCTCATATACATCAATAGTACATAATCTTTTTTATATGTCGATAGGCTTGAGTTTCTTAGTCTCTGTACATCAAATTTCTGTTCTGTGGATAAGGATATTTGCTTTTCTGCTGGATATTTTCCATTTAGAAAGCAGTGAAAAATATATAACAAATTTGCTTTGAAAGTGAAAAAGAAATCCAAACTTTCAGAAGCAAACAGGAGATATTTATGCATACTAGGGAAATGGATCATCAGGGGTGTCTGTGTGTGTAAAATGAGTAAAACAAATTACAAGAAATTATAATCAGTGAATTCATCTTATCTAATTTCCAAAAAGGTGGCATCATTTACATCCATGAGCATGAATATCAGAAAGGACATTAAAGTGCATATTTTCAAAGTGGATATAAAATTGTTCAAAATAGAGTGAAAAATCTGATTATACTTTTTGTCAATGTGATCAGTATTTTTATCTGAAAATACTCTTCTTTCTACACTCAAAGTTTAACATCTATGATGACAGAAGCAACTCTGCAGATTCTGTGAGATATACTGTATTCAGGAGAAATTCTGATGTTTATTTGTTTTCATGAAAGTTTGTAGCCAGATGTGCAATTTATTGCCAAGTACTTTGAAATTCTCAGGGATCTGCTTGAAGAAAGATTGATGTGCTCCTGAGAATTTAAGCCTGAATCTTGCAAAAATTAAATACATTTAGTCTAACCAGTCCTAGGTGCATATCTGAGTAGGTATCTTGAGTGTTAACTGAAATAAGTAAAGAAATCCCCTACTTTTGCTTCATTTTTCTCAGACACTTTTATGCTTTCTACAATAGTAATTCCAGAGTTAACCTTTGGCAAACCACTATTTTTGCAAGAGCTGCTAAAGGCAAAGATTTCTTTTGAGGGGTGTGGAATTGCAGAAACAGCACTTAGTGTTCTCTTGTAAACACTAAATTCAGTGCATTTTTTTCTTTCTTTGCAGGAAGTCAAGGCTGAACAAGTCAGTTAAGATTACAGTGTCACCGATCTCAGTAAGAACTGAGTTTGAATGAATTTAGCTATGAATATGAATATTAATTTTTTCCAAGTCTGAAATGGCTAAAACTATAGAATCATAAGATCCTGGATTAATTCTAGCATGATAGGAACTCAGGAGTCTTCAGTTCCCTCCTTCTACTCACAGCAGGACTAGTTCTGATGTCTAGCTTTGCTCAGGGCCTTGCCCATCTGTGCCTTGAAAACCTCCAAAGATGTGTTTCAGAGTACACTTGGATCTGAGAGACAGGCTGTCTCAGGAGCAGAGGCAAGCAAACTGCACAATTAGAAAAGCACAAAGGGTTATTAATTTTATTCAACATACACTCACAAGCATCCATTTCAGATAATTTCAGTAAGCAGCAAACAGAAGCTCTCTAAGCAAACATACTCTTACTTGCCAACTCTTGAGAGATGGCAAACCACTAAAAAGGAGAAAGAAAGAACATGCCAGTGGTGAATTTGGTAGGTAGTGACAGCAGGGCATCCCCTGCTTTGAAGTTCGCTTTTCCTCTCTCACCCACCACAGCCTCTTTCCTGCTATTATTCTCCCCAGAGCCTATAGGGTTTTTGTTCACACGTGTGAACAGAGCTCAACTGGTATAACTGCTAGCAAAACAAGTCTTTGCAAACCAAGGTAAACTACCAAGGTCAGCCCTCTCTACAAAACAAGACACCAGTTCTCTTAAAACTGTCAGAATAGTTTGTTCCATCCCCAGGATCATTCCTCAGCCAGGAACCTGTAGGTCCCCGACTCAGACGGAGACTACAAAGCTTCTTTGGGCAGCCTGTCCTATTGTCATTCTTTCCTTAGGGTGAAAAAAAGTTTTTGTTATAGGTAGTATATATCTATCTTACCTCTTGCTTCATTTCACTGCAGTGATTTCCTGTCCTTTTGTCATGAACCAGCATCAAGAGCCCAGTTCTATCTCCTGAAGATCTTCCCTGCTGAGAAGTTCCTGTAATGTTCTTGAAGACATTCCTTTTTCAGCCTGAACTTGACCACATCTTACAGGACAAATGCTACAGCACTCCCACGATATCTTGTTATCATTGTGGTCCTTTTCAACCCTGGCCATTCTGTGATTCTATGTGTGTCTTGAAAGTGTTATCTCAGATATTGTGGTATAAATGAGATAATAGGATAAAAGGGTCAAGTAAGGTAAACACCTAAAATGAGTAGATAGGATCTATACAGGGGTTTTAGACATGTTACAATCAAACTGCTTTTGCAAACACTAACATACAGCTTTTGCCTTCCGTGGTCCTCCAGCTGTTTGTGGGTAGATCTGTATTGCAATCTAAGGTATCATATCCTTGCAGATACATATGCTCAAATTAATGTTAATCCACCTAAAAAGCCTTCTTGGTACTGCAAAATGTACTCCAGCTGTATAAAGGACATATCCTTACCACACTGACCCTCAGTGCACCCACACCCCGAAAAGTAAGGTAAAAAAAAAAAAGTCTGTGTGCTGTATTTTAAGTTACAGAATAATTTTGAATGACTGCCTGGCATCAGTTTAAGACTGAAGACATGTCTTCATTAATATGATCATGAACAGGATAGAATACCCCAACATAAGAAAGAGAATAGTGTATAAAAATCTTCCTCTATTATTGCAGGGCAGCAAATAACACTTCAGGAATTTCATGCAGTGTAAAATAAATCTAGATCATCATGTCTAATACTCACTGATGTACCATCCTCCATTTGTTTAATGTCTTTTAAAGTCTTAAAACAGTTAAGTTCTAAGCTTAAATAATTAAAAAAAATCTGTTTTCCACAGCAGCCATTGACAAAGAACTTCACAATTTTGTTTGATTTAGCTGCCTGGCCCCAGGTGTACTCCCACTCTACAGTTTCTCAGAAATTCCTGCTGACATTAGCTATACAACTGATGATCACAGAAGAAAAGTAAAAGGCATTTTTAGTAGTAGTTAAAACTGAATGTTGGAGAATACTGAATTTTACTGGAGGGTGGTGGTTGGAAGAGGGAAACAGCAAAAGCAAAGAAGTGTTCTATCTGCTTATATTAGAATATCATTGGCACAGAACAGTAAAAATACAGATTGAGGAAACCATTGCATGTCATGTAGACTCTTTAATTCAGCATATATTGTTTAACTAATGTTACAAGTTGTGCAGCCTGCAGATATAACTGGGATTGATCACTTCATTTTTTATGCTAAGCAAGCCTGATATACATTTTACATTTAAGAGCATGCAGCTTACTGTGTTATGGGTCTATCAAATAAGACCTCAACTATTTCTTATTTTATGTGACCATAAAAAAGATCCCACAGCTGTTCTTTGTAGCTAACTGAATTGACTCAGTTTTCCTTGGCTAAATTTTCTCATTTTAGTATTATGCAACACACTTCACACAGCTCAGCTGCTGTTCTCTAATTCCAGAAGGGGATATACTGTTTCAGTGCCATATGTTTACAGTACATAAGAGATGTGACACAAAAAGGTTATAAATATCTGAAAATATTTATAATAGATGTATCAACTGGCATGTTATTTCAAAACATCAGTAGTGATTCAGAATTCTGAACCATACCATAATTCTGTCAAATGCGTAATTGTTAAAGAACTGTAGTGTAATCTAACATTTCATAACAGAATGACTAAATTCTGTAAATTAGATGGACTGCCTAGTCTTTGAGAGTATCTTCAAGGGAGAAAGGAGACTGAGGCCTATGGCATGTTCTCTCCAGGATCACCTTAATAGAAATTAAAAAGAGTGCCTTTATACGAGGTAGCAATGAAGCAATGTCCTTCTGTACTTCTGTTTCTCATCTGTACCATATACTTTAGAATGTGAAGAACACCTAACTGTAAAGCAGGACACAAATGTTGTCAAATCAGCTACAGCTTTTCTCACATGAAAAAAAAAAAAAAAAAAAAAAAGATTCTAGTCCTGATGCTTCAAGTCCCATAGTCTCAAGCTGCTGCATTTCCTTGATCAGGAAATCAGAAAACTTCAAAAAATTTATATTTGTCAAAAATAACAATTACAATTCTGGAAATGACATTTGAGCAAATATATTTTCACTAAGCAGAAAGAGTTCATATTATTCACATTGCTAAATTAGAGAGAGCACATATGTCAGGATAGCACTTACAAAAAGTGTGGTCAGTTCATATAGAAATGCACTTCATCAAAAATGGTCTTCCAGTTTTTCTGTATGAAGTGATTTATATACAGTACAGAAGATAGTGAGCATCTTTAGCTGCCCATAATTCAAAATTCTGCTAATGAGTATCTCACACTCAGTAAGATAAAGTTTTCTAGCTACATGCAGTGATCTCCTTGTGTAAACAACAGTAAGAGTTTTCAAAGGACTCAAATGAAAAATAGCCAGAAATTGACAGCTTGAGCACCAGTAAGTATTAACACCCTCCTTGCTAATTGCTGCCATCACAAATTAATGGAAAACTTTTAAATCTCCTGACAGTGGTTATGTAGCATTCTGTGGTTAAGGGAACTTGAGGCAGTACATAGCAGATGCCATCATTAATATGCAACTGCATATGCTTCCAGTGTACAAGATTTTGTGAGCTTTATTCTTTCCACCCTCATCTTTTTTGTTTGCTAGTTAAAAATAATTTCTCAAAATTCTTGTTTTCTACTTTTCCACCTAGATGTTTTAAAATGCTTTAACCCTTTGCCTTTCCCATTAGAGAGCTTGATTGTTCAGCATTCCAGAGATATTAGAAGGAGAATCAATTAAAATTGAACATTTTCTATATAAAAAGATATTTTTCTATATAAAGATGACATGACTGGCTCATTTTTTTCCTCCTTTTTTTTTTTTTTTTCCTGGGAAACTTAGAATAAGATTAAAATCTTTGGGAATACAAGAGCTTTTTAAATGCTGATATATTTTAGCTTATAACTTTCCCAAGGCTTAAAACCTAACTTTAATTTCTGCTTCTTCAGGGAATTAGTTTTATCTTTTTAAATCTTTAAGTGATTTATTATTAAAAAAAAACTAAGACAACAGCAGTGTGACTACATTCCATTCTCTCAAATAGCCATCAAATATTTGTTCTCAGTTTCCTTCTGGTGTCAATAACTAGGCACAGCAATGGAAGGGACTGGTTAAAAACCATCAGTGTAAGACTGCATATAAATAATAAATTGATATTATTTCCTTCATTGTCCAGTTATTTCTACGTACTTTTCATCATATTCTCTTTTAATCTTTTCACTCATCCTTTCCCTACAATAAGGACATCTTGAACATTAGTCTGTGATTCAGTGTGACTAGTCACTCCATTCACCGTGACAGCAGAGGTCTAAAAAAAATCCAAAAGCACATTCTTGACAGGGATACACATACCATCTCCTTTCAGATCACAACTTGGTCTCTCTGTCCCTTTGCATCTCTCATCAGTTTCCAACAGGGAATTGATGTCATTTCCACTGGTGAAAAACAGTTGATGTACATCTGCCTTAGGGACTTGGGACTTATGCATGAGTCGCTGATGGGAGTGTGACTGAGCAGTAATGAATTGGAGAGGACATCTCCAGAAAGCAGACTGCACAACAGCACAAACGAAAGACTTCCACCTCCACATAGTCAGAAGTTTACGGTCTCTCAGGCCACCAAAGTTCCTCTGGCTTTTTCATCTGCCTTGGGTGGTGTGAAAGGGTCTAAGTGGTGGCTCAGAAAAGAAACTAAATGGGTGAAAGTAACATTACACAAATATTGAAGTCATGGCACCTGCTTGTCAAGGGAACCAGATGATATCATTTAAGTAGTAAAATACGTTTTTTTTCTTCTCTATCCAAACAGAGTTCCAAAGACAAGTGAAGGAAATGGGATTAAAAACAACAACAACAAAAAAAACCTAAAAACAACTGTAAGGATTAATCTTCGATTAAGATTTCTGTACAGCTTCAATTCACATAAAGTTATCTTTCTCCTAAGACTCCCCATTCATGTCTAAAGTGCTGCTCAGACAATTTGAAATATGCTCAGAATTCTATTCAGTTCTGTGCCTATATTAAATCACAAAAGATATTTAGCTACTTTGATTTGAAGAGTTACGAATATAGATTTGATCCCTTGACCTCTTGCTGTACACAGGAGAACCCTCCTCACTATTCTCTGAGCAAGCTGAGGTCTGTTCATCTCAAGGTCTTTTTTCCTTGTCTTCCTCATCCTTAGAATCTTACACTTTACCATATCATTAAAGGCAGCATTTATGCTCCAGTCTCTAAACAAGTCTTCCTTATTTTTACATGGTTGATCTAGGTTGTTGAAGTCCCTGCCCTAGACAGCAGTTCTGAGGCCTATTTGGAAGTGCTTGAAGAAGGCTTCATTCACCTCTTCCTGATCAAGTAGCCTGTAGAAGGCACCTACCACAAAGTCTTATAAGATGGCAGTTGCTTTCATTTGGATGCAAAAACACTCTACAGAGCACACCTAACACACTCAAACTCCTTTACAGAGAGCCCATACTCCTGTTTTCTCTGTCTTTCTGATGTGGCCTGTACATGTTCATTGTGGGAATCTCATGTATGTTAATCCAATGAATTTCTGCAGTTTCAAACGCATTGCAACTGTGGATTGCATGATATTGCATTTCATCTATTCTGTTCTGAGCATGAGTATTGCTGTATACATTTGAGATGATGTGTTACCTGGCTGGACATTAAGTGAAGCATGGAATCCCCTCCCCAGGGTTCTGATTCAAATATGCTTTCACCTGTACTCTCTGGCATCCTATCTTCTGAGAGCACTCCTTATGAAACCAAGTTCTATACCTAACTTGCTAAGTTACCAAGTCCATAAGGAAAAATATCTTGATAGGAATCTCTGAATTGTCTTCAAAGAGCATCTCATGATCACAGGGGCTGAAAACTGTCCTGCAATATCCTCCACGTAGCCAAGTACTGATTGTTTGATACTCCTTCTGCCTTCACCCCGGTCGTGCACTAGAAGAACTAATAGAAAACAGCTTGAGCTCCTGCCCCCTTTGCTTTAAGCCCTTGGAACTCAGTAGTTCTAACTGCTCTTTTGTGGCTCACTCTTTGTAATATGTTTGGCACTCAGGAAGTGTGAGGAAGGGTAGTATTCTCTGGGCTTAAGGAATCTTGGCAGTCCCTCCATGACATGCCGGCTTGGCTCTAGGCAAGCAACAAACTTACCATGTGTCGGTTTGGCAGATGGGTTCTCCAGTCTCCTGCAGGAGGGAATGTTCTGCTATAGATACATATCATTTCTCCCTAATGGATTTGTCCTATGAAGCAGGAGTTTCTGACCCAGTTATTCTTTCTTGCCTATCCTTGTTGTTATTGTGATTTTTCCAAAAGTAAGGAGAACAGCTGCCCCTACCACGTAGTGTAAGTTTCCAGGATCCCTTTTTCTGCAAATCATTATTTTATCCCTTCCTGAGTCATCCAGTGCTTTTACTTATCCAATTATGTCAGCATACTGAGGCTTCAACCTCATCCCTGCCGTATTCTTATCACTTCCCTGTTCACCCTCTGTTCTGCTCGCAAAGAATCACAGAATCACAGAATCACAGAATCGCAAGGTTGGAAACGACCTGCAAGATCATCTAGTCCAACCACCCTCCCATTCCTATTAGGACCAGAAGCTACTAAAATATATCTTGTAGCTCCTCATCCAGGTGCCTCTTGAACACTGCCAGGGACGGCGACTCCACCACCTCCCCGGGCAGCCATTCCAGTGCCTGACCTCCCTCTGAGAGAAAAAGTTTCTCCTAATGTCGAACCTAAACCTCCTCTGGTATAACTTCTGGCCATTTCCTCGGGTCCTACTATTTGCCTGGGAGAAGAGGCCAAGAAGCAAAATTGCTTCTGACAGGATCTTGATAATAAGAAGTAAAGTATTCATGGGTAAACTAATAAGCACATACAGAAAAAAAAGTATTGAATTCACCCAATTGGTGAAGGACATCACTGGAGAAAGCCTGGATCCAAAAGACACTCCCCCGGCTTGGCTGCCCTTATATGAGCCCAGGGTAGCTCTACCCTGGGTTCACACCTTCTGTTCATGTGGAAAGTGCTGGTGCAAAGAATTTTCCTGTGCTCCCTAAGCCAGTCACATCCCTTCATCAAGTGCTCAAGCACCTGTTTAAGCCAATCACAGAATTGTAGGGGCTGGAAGGGACCTCTAGAGATCATTGAGTCTGGCCCCCCTGCAGCAAGCTGCACAAATAAGCATCCAGGTGGGTCTTGAATGGGCAGGAGAATCCATAGCCTCCCTGGGCTACCTGTTCTAATGTTCTATCATAAATACTGGCTAACTAGGTTGCTGTGTGAGCAGTGACTTTGCCATCAACAACCTTGCATTGTCACCCTTCCCCAGTGGCGTAAATTTTGATTGTTGCCATTGGAAACCTGAGGTGGAAGAGCTGCAAAGTGCAGGAATTTGCTTTTTCTGGATGCTACCCAGTTTGGAGTCTGAGGAGAAGGAGCAGAGGTAGTCCACTGTGCATGTAGGAGCATATATAATTTGGGCAGACTGAGTTGCAGCAAATAAAAAAGACAGTGTTCCTTGGTGCATCAGAAGGGGAGTTCCTCATGCCTTCCCAGAGCTGACTACAGGCAGCCTTGATGTCAAATTGGGCCAAAAGCAGAACAATAGTTGATACATCGTATTCAGCTTGCTCCACAGTGAGGGATATTCTGCCCCAGTGGCATCTCACCAAGCATCTCAGAGAGAGAGCTCATTTTTTTCAGTTAATGCTCATTCTAGATTAGCACAAAGTGTATTGCATTTTGAAATACAGTCATAGATGCAATCAGGGACAAAGTGGAAAGTGTCATGAAGACAAACATGATATATTGAGAATCTTTTTCATGATAGTATCATAAGTAGAAATTAATTTAAAAAATCCATATCAAGCTTTTCTACTTAATTAACAATCATTTTAGACTGCATTGCAGAAATCTATGCATCATCTGTTTGCTACAGAAACATTAAGGTTGCCAAGATAAATGATCAGAAGTTAAGGATTTCCAAAATTAAGATTGTCAAGGCAAGTTTAATTCATTATATTTCCATACTCATTGGGTTACTTTTTATTTACATGATACTTCATTGTGTCTTGCTAACTCTATAATAACAGGAAAAGCTGATTCCTTTCAGGAGCATTTATTTCCTCCAGGTGTTTCAAAACCCTGTAGTAATTGCAATAGAACAGTGCTATTGCACACTACACATGACAGTTTGGCAGATAACATTTATTAAACTCCAAAAGAGTATTTTAGCTATGCATCTAATTAACAGCTCAGTACTCATAGGACCATAAAGGAATATAAATACTGGCATGTAAGAAAAATGTAAATGGTATTTAAGTTTTGTTAAATCATTGTGGCACCTTTGATAAGCCCTCTGTCTAGAAAGTGATGTCTTGAAATTGAAAACAGAGTTGTATTTTCTCTCTCCTTTCAATTATTTGCCAGATAGCATTGCAACTTATAGGTGGAAGTGCACATATGGCTTATCTGTTAGCATCCATATGTTCTCTGTTATGATGTTCATCTATGTTATTTAAAGCGCCTGATTCATTTAATAAATAAAATTTTATATTTCCAACACTGTCAAACAGTTGTTCAGAAAGCAATTCAGAATTTGTGGATAAAGCATATACTTCTTGTTAGTGATCACTGGGATGTCCTAAACCAAAACCGACACTTACTTCTTGTTATGAATAACTATGCAAATAAATAGATGGACATGGAATAGACATGGAAATAAATAAATAATGTTCATAGCAGTGTATTTAAAAAGGGAAATGTTGTTTTTATCCTGCTCTTTGAATTTGCTAAGAACCCTGAGAGCTCATTTTATTCTCCAAATTGGTGCTTCAAACATGACAGAGAGAGGCATAAAAGAGCTATCCCATGGATTCTTTACTTTTGGTGTCTGTATTGATTTTTTTCTCAGTAAGATATTACATTGCTGTCACAGTTTGCAAGCGAACTAAAAAAATAAAATTCTTCCTAAGAAAAAAGAAGAATAGGAAACCAACATATTTCCTCTGTATATCTACTTTGTGCCAGAAAATCAAAAGTAAAACATACCACCTAGAAGGATGTTTCTTTCACTAACTTGCTACCAATACTTTAATTCAATTGCAAGTTTCACAAATAAATTAATCAAGCACTTGCTCTGGGCTCATAAACTTGTAGTTATGGATTTAATTGTTTTTTTACTTCTAACATGTAAAAGTTGTTAATTTAGATGCCATTCAAAGCTTCCAAGAAGACTGTTAAATGATGAGAGCTGAGTAGCAGGGTGCAAAACAGGATACATTTTGCATCTGAATATAGAATTAATAAATACACATATGTATATTGAAATGGTGTGAATAAAAGGTACAGTAGAATATGACAACTTAGCATGCTCAAGTGTTATCCTGAGAAAGCCAACAAAAATGAAAGCTTATATAAAAGAACCATAATAACAAAATTTTTCCAATACATTCTGATGCAGCTTGCAGACTGTTTCATGTTGATTCTGCTTCTTCTGCTTTCGCAGTGTAGGCTTGCTGGAGCAAGGTATCACACTTACGTATTTGTTTAGTGTCCTAGAAGCAAATGATTCACCTAACCTAAAACTGCAACTTGAGACTCTTTCTCTAAAGATGAATGTTATGAAATCATAACTTATGCTCTAGTTTACAGATGACACATCAAAGCTATTATCCTCACTGCTGCATCTTGGCAATGAGATAAAATAAATAAAATAAAATAAAGATAAAATGCTTATAGAGGCATAGTACATTCTTGGTTGCCATTAATTTTCTGTCTCCTCATCTCCATCTGCTCTCTTCCTTTTCCTGTGCATTTGTACTACACCATGAGCACCTTTAGTGCACATAGTTACAACCCATTCACCTTCTACCTTATAGGAACTGAGAGTAGCGTTTCACTTCACTGGTTTGTCAGCAGCCCAAATTTTTATTTTAGCCTTGAAGCAAAGGTTAACTATGTAGTAACAAGTCTCCATTTATCCAGTGCCTTCATTTTCTAGATGATGACAGCAGAAGTTTCTTACTCATAACTTAATCTATATAGGTAATTTATTATTCAGTACATGAATACTCATGTATTCAGTTAAGGGTCATTAGTACTTCTGAGACTAAATCCCTCCTATTTTGACTACCCTCCATAACATAAGATTTGGGTTCATTTACTTGCTCCAAGTGAATCTGTATTTCTATGAAATGGTTTATGTGATTTTTCTTTGAACTTCACATCATTCTAAAAGCAAACATTTAAGAGTTTCTGTATTTATTTTATGAGAAGGACAGTATTTTATTGTCATTTTTTGATAGTCTAAATGGAACTAAAAATACACAGCCTCTTAATCTTGGCAGCAATACTCTTCCTATGTCTGCCTTCTTTTTTTTTTAAACGTTGGAACTGATTTCCATTCATAAAATATCTCTATGCAGGCGACAAATTATCCACAGAGAGGAAGCTGATACCAATAGAATGTGTCTCACATGTGACCGAAATCTAGACATAATTCACTGCCAGAATGAAAAGAATGTGCATTAACCCACTGTGCCATCTAACCACCTTCTATCTCCGGCAAGATAATGAATGATTCAGTGGCTTTCATGGCTTCAGTTCAACACTCTATTTCTGCAGCTGGAGACACCGTTTTGAAATACTGCAAGTGGAACATATTCACAAGTGCTATTGCTCATTAATGCTATTTGTTTGCTATGTTTTCTCCACAGTAGCTTTAGTAAATAAATAAATAAATGAACAAAGAAACAAATAAATAATCTATCCATTTTCAATTTCCCATTATTCGGTTTCTATTGTAATAATAAAATGTTCTATGGAAACTAGGAGGTGACTTCCCATCTCGACCTCCATGGAGAAAATATACATGGGCTCTTCAAGCACTAACTACCTATGAATAAACCATTTCCCTTAGCAAAATGTGGAGAAAAAAAATCATTATGATATAAAATTTAACCTGCTCCATATAACACTGAATTAATATTTTCTGTAGATGGTACTGCAGAAACAATTGGATCACTTTACTTCACCATGCAGAAAACGTGGGATGGAAAAGAATATCTGATGTTGAAAGGAAAGGACGTTTCAAATATACTCTCTCAGATACAATTCCATGCTTTCTTAAAGACAAAGTACATTTCCATCTGGTATGGAGCTCAGGGCCTGGGGTTCTTCTCAACCATCTAAATTTTCACTTTTTCAGTGCTTTCTCAAAAAGGAATCAAGGAATGTAACATAAAACAAAGTAATTATTCTAGGTGTTACTGAAAAGTATCAGGCATTGCACAGGAGGCCACGAATGTTGCTTCTTCACTTATTTCAAACTTAATTATTCAGATATAAAGAAAGTGCTTAAGGCCATTGCCTGTTTTACTCACATTGATTTGCAAAGCAGAGAGGGATGTGAATTCATTAGAAGCTTTTGGAACTCCAGTTTGTAATCTTCTGTGGTTATACAGCCCAGAAAAATAGGACGCATTTTTTATGATGAAAAATGGGTGCAGATTACATCCATTGAAGATTAACAAACATCTCAAAATTGCCTTTAATTTTCAAAATAATATGAAGTTTTGGGGATAAAATTCTACTATTCAACAGTAAGTTATTTGAAATAAATCCATTAGGCACTGTTTGCGTGCTCATTTCAGCTTTAGATCTATATTAGATTTTAAACAATTACCATAAAATTTTCCAGATTAGTCTATGAAGACCCATATTTTGGTACCTACCATCGCATTCAGAAGTTACTTTATCCAGGTATTTAATAATGTAGCAGACCGTCGTGCTAGCTTCAAAAAGGTAAACAGTCATGCTTTCATAATAAATCTTCTGACTGCTAAGAAATACTAGAAAGCACTATGAGACATCTTAGAAGAAGAAGAAACTGTACCCCTGGGACTTTGGACTGCTCTCCATTATGAGAATGATCAGGAGAATATCTTGGTGACAGTGAAAAGTGATTGCAAATTCAGTAACTTTCAGGTTAAGACAATGAGTTGATGGTTGGGATGCATTGGTGGTTGGACTTAATGACCTTAGTGGTCTTTTCTGACTCATTTTTGATTCTATGATTTTTGATTCTATGTATTTTTCTGCCTTCTGTAAGATTAACTGTTTCAGTAATTATGAGGAAGCTTTGGAAACTATTTTCAGAAATATCCAAAAGTCTCGGGTGCTACTCCAGATCATTCAATATCAAGTGATAAAGAATGTCCTAGTTCATCCAGCAGTACTGATCAATTTTGAGAGATGTTAATGGTCTGATTATCACCATCCACGCTATAATTGCATTCTGTCTTTCTTCATAGGTGTACTCTTTACTTTAAAAAAGAGGAATAGTATCCTATAGTATTTACATAGAAATTAGAAAGGAAAGGAATGGAAATGTGTGATCTTTGGTCGTTATTTCCCTAGCTGAATAACCTTAGAAACAGAACACTTTTCTACCTGTAAAATAGCTGTATTTGTAAATTGTTGTATTGCTTTGGTATTTCCTATAATTCTCCAGTGAATAAATTGTTACAAATGCTGTTGTCAGGCCATTCACATTTTCTCAGTATGCAGCAGGTTTTACATACACAGAATGTTTAATTAATTTTCTGATTAATGGGCTTTTTTTATTACACTACTGCCATTTGGCAGCTGTTTTGACAAAACTGCCTTCCTCATTACAGGATTTCTACTTGTGAAAGGAAGTCAACCATAGCAAATGGGCTTATTGAATTATCCAGCTCACCAATTGTATAGTATAAAACCATTCATCCTGATATAATTTGATCAGGAAAAATCATTTATCTTTAGTAACTGTGTTAAATTAGATATTATTCTGCTGGATAGGTGCAATTTTGCAAGTGTCTGTAGTTAGGGAACTTTTTTTTAATTTACTTGAACACTAAAGTGATTGCCTATTTTCTGATTTCACTTTGTTATCAAAAAGGTTAGTTTCTAACTAATCGATCCACAAAGACCAATTCATTCAAAGCCTGAAAAGCAACGCTTAACCATTTTAAAGTAAAATGCCAGATTGATAGATGTCATTGGTAATACAGTTTTCAAAATAGCTATTTCAAATATATTCGAATCTGTTTATAAATCTATTAATTCGAAATCAGTGCATTTTATTTAGTTGTACTGTTTTCAAGTATTTTAACACTATCACAGATACATTGCAGATAGCACTGACTTGCAATTCTAAGTACTATTTTATTCAACCCAACCATATTACAATTCACCTCACTTTCAATATACTTTATATTTGCATATATTTGTATATTTGTATATATAATGTACCCTACATAATGTCTCTTTTTGAAAGATAATGTAAAAGAGTGTTTTATTTTCTTTTTTTTATTTCTTCTGGGGAATAAAAGCAGTATTTTTGTTTCTCATTGTGTAGACATCTTGTTTTCAAGAACACTTGGAACGAAAATTATAAAGATAGGTAAAACATTTATTTAGACAACTGATATAGTTGGTACAATAAACGGATCTACTTTCCTGTGTAACCAAAAACATGTGCTTTTTCTTTTCAAGTAGTATTTTGGAAATCTTATCAGATAGATATGAAGGAGATCCTTTGGTACTACTTTGTTTTTCTTGACATATACATTGAATCAGCTGAGTAATTCAAATTTGCAAGTAATTTCTATTACACTTTGACTCTATGATCTTATTCTCTCCATAGAGTCCGAGACTCAACAAAAAACCTCATAGCCACAAAAATTCCTGGCAGAATTTCTTATTTTATAATAGTTTTTGAATTCCAAATTCATATTAGGAGCTTCCTTTTGTTATTTTTTTTTATTTTCCATTGAGCGTGGAATTTTGAGAGAAACTTTGTGAATGTAACTGGGTATATACTTCTCTCATTAAACCAGCTATACAGATGGTAAACTTGTTAGTGAAAACAGCTGTCACACAAACCAGAAGACTGAGAACCACTGTGGTGCTCACATAAGAACAGCACTACTAACTTTATGAAGAAAGAAAGTTATTGCTAAATATCTTTTTTTTGCCCTTTCATGACTGAACAAAAGTGAATAATCAAATTTTCTAAAATCTCTGTCCTTGGACAAACAAGTTGACAAAACTGTACTTCTCTGACTGGAATGTAAGACACTGTCAATAGAAAGTCATAAGACATGGATTTGTCAGAGGGCAAATAGGAATTCTCGTGTTTTTAGTTAGCTTAGTATTTTTGTGAGGTATGTCCAGGTGACATTATCTGTGGGATTAACTAATTTCATAGGCATTTTTGATTGCAGGTATGTCATACCATAACACCAAAAAAAAAAAAAACCACAACAAAACACCACAAAAGAAATTCTCTGTTGGCTGAATTGACACTTTTCTTCAGTTTTTTTTTAATTATTATTCTGCTATGCATATCTCTAGTGACAACATATAGACAATGAATTAGAAGAGTTGACTATGAATGGCTAACATTTTGGTTTGTCACAAGCCAGCTGTGCCATGGCCATGATTTGTTTCTGTTTGGGTGCCTTGAATCACCAGACTGTGATCTCAGAGATGGACTCTGAGAAAGCACATGGGTGCCTTCAGCATCTTTTGCATTACAGACGTGTTTTTTTGCATTTTAATCTGTTTTCTTTAGGCTCTTTGCTCTTTTTGCCTTGTGTGGTGTTTTTTTTTTTATTTTAGTTGGTAGGATTTGCAGTTCTAAGCCCCTAAGAAAGGCACATTCAAGAGTCTAGGCTCCAATCTGTGAGTAACTTCAGCAAGGAAAGATGCAGACATCCCTGCTGTTAAACTAAGGTGCCCTCTCCCTCATTTCTCCACCAACTCAGAGGAAATTCTGTTCAGTTATTTAACTGTTTGCACCTTGATTTTTCTCTTCCTTTCGTTCCACCCCAAATCTCCTTTTCCCTGTAGTCTTCAGCTTAGAGAACAAATAACCCCATCTCTCATATAAGTGGTCTTCAAACCCCTAGGCAGACTGACAACACTGTGCTTTTCCCAGATGTCTTGAGTCATCTGACAGCTATCATTAAAAAACTTTTTTTCCATGTGAAGGTATGGAAGCCTTTCTCTCAATCTCTGCTGCTCAGCAAACACAGTCTTCAACAGATTTCTTTACAAGAGATTCTAATACTATACCTAAATTCCTGTGGCTTTAGAAAAACATTAAATATTACAAACTTTATACATAATATTTGGTGATCTTTCTTCACTACCACCTTCATACCAGAAAGTGAACAGTGAGAAGGATAAGAGATCTTGATACAGACATTTTTTTTTTTCTGAGAAGTATACCTGGCAGTCATGCAGAGGTGAGAAGCAGAAAGTGATTTTTGTGAAATCACTGCTTTACAGCATCAAAATGTAAAACTCTGCTAATCAGAAGAAAAATGGTAGCTACAAAAATTGTCTCCCTTGTTATATAACCTAGTCTTTATGTCTGAATTCACCCCATTATAACCTCCATGATTCCAGCTGTGATGGTTCAGATACTCACTGATACATAAGAGAGCAAAGGCAGGTTTGTTCTCACCACATAGGGCTGTTTGAAAGGACCCTCCTTGAGTCTGGCTGCAACCAATGCCTGATACAACATATGGGTTTAAGAATTGCACTTCTTTTTAATTTTCTAGAGTACCAATTCCAGGTCAAGCTGACAATAACCACACTGTGTACAACCCCACAACAAGTTTATGTGCTGATTGGAACAATGTCTCATCTCATTTTTATTTACCACATTAGAGGATGTTGCATTTCAGAATAGGCTCTCATCTCTCTGAAGCACAAAATAAATTTCTTTTAAAAATAAATCAAAAAGACTCTCAAGTCTGCCAACAAGACAGTGTAAAATGATTCTAAAATGTTTTTCAACTGCAAAGTAAAAACAGTTTCTCTGAAAAATCCTGAAAAATTCTATAAAAATAATTTACTTTCTCATCTAGCTTGTACAGAATGATTTAGCATAGTGAAGCTTTAATGACCTATCTGTCATTTTTGCTCTGCCCAAATACTTATGTTAGGTATTTCAAAAAGCATTCTAACTGAGAACTTAAAGCTGTTGTTTATGTAACCATTCTCTCTTTGTGCTATTGGATATAAGTAGAGAAATCAATGAGAAAAGAGAATTTGTGTGTCTTTTTCTAAATCAATTAAAATTTCAAACTTCAGATGATGTTATCTGCCTGTGTCTGTGGAATACCAGCAAGAAGATTTGCTTTCAGAAATGCTGTACAAAACTTCAGTGTTTTTGCCTACTCTGTCCCTAGCCACTTGTCATGGTTTTGTATTTTTTTAGTTTTCAGTATTCCATATCATAATATCATTTAGTACACTGGGAGTTAAAGTGTTAATGCTCAAATTCCAGGTGCCCATTCCTATACGTCACAAAAGTGATGGGATCTGGCCCTTCTGAGTGGGGCGGTCTCTTACTGCCTTGCAATGGGTGCTGGAGGGTGCTTTCCTAGACATTCCCAGCTCTGCAGGTTTGACTCAGTCTCAGGAACTCTCTCTCTCCGATCATATTTGATTTATTAGTCTCAATTTCAATGAGATTGTATCATATTATCTTGCATTCCGATATCGTAGTTTGTTAAAATAAGTTTTCCTCCATAGATCATTACTGCTTTTTTTTTTTTCCTTCCTTGAGCCCAGCTCCTATTTCCTCATCCCTTTTCCCTTTCCCTTCCTTTTTGTGGGGCCAGAGGGAGCCCAGGGGCCTATTGCCACCCTGTCACAAGCATAGATTGATCTAGTTAACTCCATGACACCGTCCTAATGAGAATTTTTTTGTTGTTGTTGTTTTTTGTTTTTAATTATTCCCTAATTTAGACATAATACTACAAAGTAGATGGGTAAAGTGGTAGTAACATAGCTTTATGTTAACATGTAAAAGAAATGGCAGAAAATACCATATATCCATGCAGTCTTATTTCTTTCACTGTGGATCTTGCAATAGTTACCAAAATATACTTGTAAATCTTTGGATTGTATTTATTGTCACACATCATTTGTGTGGACCAGTTGGAGTGGGGTGCTAAATGAGAAATGTCTTCTCTGTAAGCCTATATGGTTACAAAATGGTGACACTCCTTCAGAAGCGGTGTTATTCTTCAGTGATGTGCTGTGCAGGTAGGGCTTCTGTCACTAGGTTCATGCAGCAAGAGAACACCGTGATAAATGATCTGCAAGCAGAAATCTACTGACAATTAAGAAGTTATATTGACACTCAAGTTCCCACAGAACAGTCTTCTATTTTCCAGTCTTCTACACAAGCACATCACAACTCAACATCACTCCTAATATTCTGCAAGATTAAAACAGACAAACAAACAAGAGAGTATATTCAAGGAATATGTAAAGAGACATAATGAAAGGGCAGTGGAGGGTGTGAGCAGCTTGCTTAGGTGGCTGAATAGCAAGCAATTTGTCAGCTGAATGCTCCAAACTTTATAGAAAGAAAATTGTGGAAATGATCATCTCCTCACGTGTGTTCAGCTGACAAGTGGAAGAGGAATTTGTGTTGTGGATTTAATGCTGACTAAGTGGATTAGTGTGACATGAAAGATGTCCCTAATGAAGAGAAGCTGTAGAAATCATCGAAAGCAATATCAGGGATCTCAGCAGGAAGAGGCACTGCTATTTCAGAAGCTCAAACATTAATAATAAAAATCAACCACTTTTACAACTGGATCTAGTTGAAGGCACTGCTGGAGGTAACAAGGTGTACCTCAATGAAGAGCTGTCAAGAATCATGTTATTAAATAATGTTATCCTGAAACTAGTTAAGAACATATGAAAAGTATAAAGTGTTTTCATGTTGAAAGTGAAAAAAATCCTTTACCTTGTGAGTAAAAAAGGAACAAACAAAAAATATATTATTGCTGTTTTTAGGAAAAAAAATAGAACAGGAAAACAGATTCATTGGTTTCAGACCACGACTGACAAGATATTCCAGGTTTCAAATCAGATGTATTTGATGTATTTGGGCATAGATCATGTGGCATACCCTTCTAGTAGAGGATGAAAATAAACAAAATACAAAAACAAAAACCCAACAACAACAAAAAAGAATGCATGCACATGTTAATTTCTTCTTTTTTTCCAAATCTTGATGCTACCAACTTTTTTCTCCATTTCTTCTTTTTTTCTTCTTTGCATATGAAGTAAAGGTGTGTAACTGAATTCCTCCCTGTGGAAAAAAAAAATGCACTCACAGACTTTCAGAGATACTTGCTGGGCATTTGTTTGAGGTAGCTGGTAGTGCATTTCAGCAGTGGCAACAGTGACCATGGATCACCTCCATAAGTGCAGATTTTTACAAGCATCACATGGAGGCTCCTATCCATCACTGGCAAAAATGCAGTGCTAATGGTGGTGATTATGTTGAAAAAAAGAATGTTTTGTAGCCGAGAATTTGCTCTATCAAAGAGTGTTCTTGTGCAACTTGCATCTGTTGTAGTTTTCCTTGTAATAAATTGTAGGCGTTATGTTCAGAGAGACTCATCTATACATGTAAATTTATTTCTAGCACTTTTATAACATATTATCAAGCAGTCTTCCTGTGGACTTTTTCTAAATACCTGAAAATAAGATACATAAGAATAGATAAAATACAATAATTGGATTTGTTTTTCCACTAAGAAGATAAGAGGTGTGATTTTTTTCTTTTATTTTGTTTTAGGTGATGTACAGGGTCTGCCTGAAGTGAAGTTAATTTTCTTCATATCAATCTGTACAGTGCTGTGCTTTAGGCTGATAGCACGTGGTTGTAGTTGCTTCTGAGAAGTGTTTCCACAGCATCAGCATCATCTTTGTTTCTCATGCTGCTCTGCCAATTGATAGTCAGCAGGTGCACAAGAAGCTGGGATGGGGCACAGCCAGAATTGCTGACCTGAACTGACCAAAGGCATATCCCAAAGTAAACAACATATTCAGCAATAGAATCTGAGGAAGGTGTGACAGCTTGAGTTATGGCATTTGCCTTCCCAAGTAACTGTTACATGTGTTTGTCCCTGCTTTCCTGGAAGTAGTTGAACACAGAGGTCAAACTACCACAGAAAGGAACCTTTCTTTCTGAGCTTAAGAAGCAGAAAAAAAGTTCTTGACTAGAAGGTTGTCATCACAGGTAGAGAGGTAGAAGGACAAAGCGAGCTGGAATTTAGGGGATGGGCTCCAAAAAAAAAAACCAAAAAAACAAAAAAACAAACACCAAAAACAACAACAACAACAAAAACCCAAAAACAAAAACAAACAAACAGAAAAAAACAAAAAACAAACAAACAAACAAAAAAAACAACCAAACAGACCAACCCTCCCAACATGAAAAATAGAATTATTTAGTTAGTTATTTTTCTGTGAGGCAGGCAGGGAAGAATGTAGTAAAGGAAAGACAAAAGCTCATCTTCCTCTTCAGGGATGGTAACATGGTCCCTTAACCCTTAGATAGCTCTGCTTCCACTATACTCTTAAATTTTCACACCAGAGGTCTTTGACAGCATAAAGCCATCTTGCTATTAGAATAGGAATTGAAACAAAAATCTGTTTCAAATGAAATGAACTGGAGATGAGAAAGAATAGGAACAAGGTAGCTTAAAAACAGTTCCTTCCCTTTCCTGCTACATATTTACATCCCAGGCTTCAGAAAACTTCACACTAGTTTGGTGGGTTGAATGTGACTCTCAGTGTCTCTTCTACATTAGTCTGTTCACCAAATTAGTGAACATGAATATTTCTCTGCTCACTGAAGTTTCTTCCTTACCTGCACTGCAGCAATCTGGGTAAGGAAAAAATGTCCTTGTTAACAAATCACGTCCTTCTAAGGTACTTGAAATATTTTCACGAGTATTAAATAAGAGTATGTGACCTAAACACACTTTATGAGCTCTTGCAGACAATAATAATAATGTCAGTGTGAAAAGAAAGCAAATCTTTGCAGGCTTTCCTAGTCAGAGAAAACATGGGACAGTTTTCATAAAACCTTATTGTACAGTTACTGAAGAAACAGATTACAGAAAGAAGACATTCGGGAGGGAGCTCTTGTTTGTCTTTTTCTTTTTTCCTTTTCCTTTTCCTTTTTCTAGCTGGCATCGGAAATAACACTTCTAGTTTTATTTCTATACAGGAAATCACAACTAATGAGGTTAGTTCAGACTGAAGTCTAGCAGATTTTAAGAAAGATAGAAAACAGCAAAGAAAGACATAGTTATGGCAGGAGCAAGTTAAACTCAACAGATAACATTTCCATGGTATAAACTCATCTGGCTGGCAGTCCATCACATTATAGTAATGTGAGAAGTAAATTGTGCTTTTGCAGTAGAACAATTTTAACACTAAGGTGTAGACTTCTGCTAAAGTTTCTTACAAAATAGCTGCAAGGATTGTTGTTCAAAATGAATTATTGAGGCATAGCTTAGTACAGGGTAGAGTAAGTTTTCCAAGTAGCTTGGTTGTCAGAATACCTAGACCAGGTCAAGGCAACAGTGGGAGAGAGTGCAGCACGTATCACCCTCCTGTCCCCTTGATGAATGGGGAACTGCAGGTGGATCCAATGTGCATTTTAGTCCTGTCCCCCTTGAAAAACAAAGGGGCCTGTATGCATTTTTCACTTATTCCCTATTGAAAGAAATAAAAAAAAGTAGGGAATAAACTAATATGAAAAAATATTTTAGCAAACATGTTGAGAGGATAATGATCTTGATACACTCAACCAGTGAATGATAATAGAGGTATCACCTGCATTGGAGTGAGGATATTTAATGGAGTGGATTTCATTGAAAAGTTGCATAATTTAACGATCACAGTCACAGGGTTGGAAAGGACTTACAAGATCATCTAGTTCAATTGTCCTTCCATTACCATTGCTATCACAAGCTACTGAACCGTATCTTGTAGCTTCTCATCCAGACACCTCCTGACCACTGCCACTGGGCAGGCTGTGCCAATGCCTGACCACTCTGAGAGAAAAATTTTTTCCTTATGTCTAATCTAAATCTCTTCTGACACAACTTGTGGCCACTTCCTCAGGTCCTGTTTGTTGCTTGGAGAAGAGGCCAAACCCCTCCTCATCACAACCTCCCTTCAGAAAGTTGCAGAGTGCAATGAGGTCTCCCCTGTGCCTCTTCTTCTCCAGACTAAACAATCTCAGCTCCTTCAGTTGCTTCTCATAAGACTTGTGCTCCAGGCCCCTCACCAGTTTTGTTGCCCTTCTCTGGATACATTCCAGAGCCTCAGTGTCTTTCTAGTAGTGACGGGCTCAAAACTGAACAGAGCACTCAAGGTGCAGTCTCACCTGTGCTGAGTACAGGGGGATGATCACCTCCCTGCTCCTGCTGGACACACTATTTCTAATGCAGGCCAGGATACCGTTGGACCTCTTGGCCACCTGGACACACTGTCAGCTCATGTTCAGCCAAGCATCAATTAGTACCCCCACGTCCCTTTCCTCCTCACAGTCATCCCGCCACTCATCCCCAAGCCTATAGTACTGCATGGGGTTATTGTGGCTAAAGTGAAGGACCTGGCACTTGGCCTTGTTGAACCTCATCCCATTCACCTCAGCCCAGTGATCCAGTTTATCTAGATCCCTCTGAAAGGCTTTCCTATCCTCAGTCAGATTGACAATATCTCCCAGCTTAGTGTCATCTTTCTTCCTTGCCATAAGGGGGTATGCATCCATTATTGCAATAATTAATAAATTTGCTGCTTCATGAAGATCTTTCCCTAACTAGAAATTATTGATTCTGTGCATTTCTCATAGTCTATTATCAGAAAAGACTGCTAGACACTCAGGTTTAGTATTATTAGAAAAAAATATAGTTACATAAAATCCTATGGCAACAACTAGTCACCTCTGTGAAACTTATTATAAAATGAAGTCATCCTATCAGATATTGTAATTAGATTTCTATACAAATTTATTACATAGGTAACTAAAAACAAGTCTTGTGCTATAAGACTTTAGAAGGATTTTCTCCCCCATGTGTTGCACTATATTATTGTTATACTTGAATGCATTCATTTCTGAGATGCAGCAGAGAAAATATATTGCTTTGAAGAAATGTAATGATGGACTCAGCTTTAAGCAAGTTATATGATTTACAGAGCCTGTTGTCTGATGATATATACAAACTTCTCAGTTCCAAATACAGAACTAGATTCCCACAGGTGTGACATCTTTATTTTATTTTTTTTTTCGTATCTATTTGTGTCATGTAATTCTGATTTAAGAGATTAATATCTTGCAGGTAAAATTAGAGGTCATGACCATTGTCCTCTGCATAAATATGGTGAAAATGAAAACTAAAATACTTAAAGGCAAGATAAAAACAGAACATAAGATGTTCAAGATATTAAGAAAGATACAGATACCAGTAAGTCTCTGTTAGGAATTTTGACAAAAGACGATGACTTTGTTACAAACAAATATTAAAGCATTTGCAAGTGGTTGTTTTTACTCTGAAGATAGCTGAGTTCTGTTTGAAGAATTAAAGATGTTCATCACTTTGGAAAAGATATTGTCCTCTTCCGAAAATTCTAGCAGAAAACATTTGACTCTAAAATTAGGTCAGAAAACTCTAAAAATGCTTCCTGCTTTACTTATTATCAGAGCTATTGTCATGAAACTGTATGATCTCTCAGGATTTAAACCACGACAAGTTAAATTACAGTATCATCATTTGATATTTCTCAGGCTGCAGGAAGAGCAACCTCATTTTCACAAATATGAAAGCTGTATGCAAGAAATGAAGAAGGATCTCTTGTTTCCATAGGCCGGTTACTTTCTGCTAATGATCAAGATTATCTTGGATTTCTCTATTCTTTCTCTAACTGTGAAAAGATGAGCTGCAGTACGAGCTGGATCTCATGATGGGTTCTGACTTGATCCACCTATACAAGGACCTGTTTATAGTAATAACATTCTCAGTACTGTTACACAAAGCCATACTACTAAGACACATTACTAATTTTTGTTGGCCTACACTTCTAAAACAAATTCCTCTCCTCCACTTCTCTCCCTTTTTCTCATCTGAGACCAATATCTGGATCATCTTAAAAACATATTTTTGTTTCCTTTTTCCTGCCTCAATATCAGCAGGCAAAACATAGCATTAGTTTCTTATCATTTTTTACCTCTCTTTCTTTGTATAGACTTTGATCTTGTAGAGAAAACCGCAGAAATCACTTCATGAAGTATATCCTTACGATATCAACATTGTAGATTTATTTTAAGATAAAGTAGATTAAGCTTATACTAATGAAAGTGGACTTTTTTTTTTTTTTTTCAACTAGAATCTGTTTACTTTTTTACATACCTTCGGTGAAAAATCGTGTTTTCTTAATGGCCTCCTGACTAATTTATTTTTTTAATGGAATCATGAAGAGTGTTTAGATTAATGGCTTACTCTTATTTACATTTCTTCTCTAAGTTGGTGGAAAAGAGAACCTTTGATGAAGCTTTCTAGAAAGCTGACAGAATTTCTGCTGCTTTATGGAAACATTTACTTTTCTACAAGTGTGTCAGGGGGATGAGGGCCACATGAAGCTTTAAAGAACAATGGAAAAAGGAGTTGTCAAATCAGTCTAAGAAAACAGACATGACAGAAACAACTCTTTTAATAAACAAATGAGAAAATACAATTTAGTCATATCCTATTGGAGTGCTAGTGTTCTTAGAGGCTTAGTTTTCCAGGTTTTCAGTCCAATTTACCTTCATCTTAGATTTGCTGGGAGCTGGGTATTCCTTTCTGCACCAACAGTGCTATCCAGATCATTCCAGAGACCAACACTGCCATATTACTATTTCAGATGTATGTGTTAAATACTACACACTGAGGACTCAGTATAAGAAACTAATATATTGAAAATAAAGGGATTTATGACTTGGACCTGAAAAAGAATCTATTTTGTTAAAGTCCACTATTAAAAACCACGTTTGTTGGTTTATTAATTCCAGTAAGCTATCTGTCTTGAAACAGTAAATTTTTGCTAAAATCAATGCAATATAATGTACCCTATTGAATGGATTCATGAGTTTAAATAGATAGTAAAAATGTCAAGTAAGATTTGCTTATTTGTCAAACTCTTATTAAATGTATTTACAATTGCCCAGTAAATTCTAAGAAATATACTACAACTGAGTGATAGAGTTTCCCATTTTGTAGGAGACATTGCCTCTAGTGACATTAGATTGATAAGATACAAGAAAACTTGGGATGTCTTAGAACAATCACAGTATACAGTAATTTTACACAATGGAGCTAAAGGGGAAAGAGATCAGAAATCCACAGTGTTTAGTTTTTACTAAGATTGTATTAAACTCACAGTGATTCTCGTTCTGGAAAGAAAAAATTAAAAAGGACCTATTCCTTCATTTAGAAGTCGGAGTTCATTGGAATTTTAAAGTAAAAGCTATCTTGTGTATTTTTGAGTTCTATCTAATAGCTTTTAGCAAACTGTAACTAGAGTCAAACAGAGAAGAAAGCCGTATTTCTATTTTCCCATAAGAACGAGTAAAAATGACTTACTATCTAGAGATAATTTTTATATCTAAAATTAAATACATGTGAAATAGTAAATCAAACATATAACATGATTGTGCATTTCTTTTTACACCTATTTGCATGTAGAAATATATGTACATTAATTGTGAACATTTACATTACTAAAATATTTATGAGGAACTAGTGAACAATGTACATTTTAGTATTGAAACTTAAGAAATGTTTTTTCCCCTGATGGGTGCTTAGAACTATCAAAGCTCCCTTGGCTTATTTACAATGTATTCACAGGAGGACCAGAATCCTGTTTGACATTATAGGGAGTATTTGGTACAGTGACTTATGATGATCCTATGCACTTGTAACCACAGAGTCACTGCACAGTGCAAAGCTATCAATCATGTGTGCAACAGCTATCCTGGAATACAGAAACTCATACCTCAATGGAACACGTGTATTCGAGTGTATTTCCTTATAGAGATGTTGCTACTCCTTTTCTACTGGTGGTAGAATAAAATCAGAATATAAGATCAAACCATTTAAGTTAACTGATATATATATATTTACTTTTCAAGGAAAGAGGTGTAAGTTTGCCTTCCTCATTTGAAATTTGCCTACAAAAAGAGTCATATGATCAACTCATTTTCAGGGTATTATTTTGCTTACTGTCTTTAAGGAGAAAAAAAGAAGTGATTAGTAGGGATTTTTCTTTCTTGGAAGGTTATTTTAAAGCCAATTTCCTGAGGGATAACTCTGTGTCTTCTAATATGCCTAGGACTGGCTTTTAAATATATACTTCTAAATTTACTGATTCTTACTTCAGTGAAACACCTATTTAAAATAGATATGACATTGCAGATGTTGCAGACATTTCTCAGAGTTCCATATTTCAATAGTTGAGTCATCAACTACTGATTAACTTTTTATAAAAAAAGAAAAAAAGAGTTTTAATTAAATAAGGTAAAAGAATTGATCAAGAATATTAAACATGTTTTCCTGACTGATCTCAACAGAACACTTCATAGCTTTATTTTTGCTATTGGTAAATAAGGATATATAAAACAAGAAATAAAAACCATACTCTGGCCATCAACTCCACAAATCAATATATGTTAAACATAAAGCCTCAGGAAAGAGGAAATCAAGTGACACCTTTCAGAGATTAATGTGGACACTTGCTAATGTGCCTATTAATTTGCAAATCAACTTATATTAAATCTTACTAGGGTAAGAGATAAAAGTAGAGTGCTTTTAGAATACTTCTTCAGTTGTTAAAGCTCACCTGTTACTTTAGAGTGCTTTTTTCCAGTTTCTATGTAATTTTACAGAAAATGATGGTAGCTTCCTAGGGGTTTAGATTAAACAGAATTATTAAATGGTGTATTTCTTTTCTGTATAAACACAGATTTACACAATACAGTTTTTAATGTGAGCTGGCATTTTCTTGTAAGCAGATTTATTTATTTTTCATGTGAGCAGAATGGTTACATGAATCATTTCTGAATTTGAGGAGGACTGTCTTGCTGACTATTCAACAGAGAGACTTTGCATAAAATATGGCTTTGCCCAGATTATCAACAGCCAACTGGTGGTTTTGGAAAGACTTCTTCATGGAGCTTTATAGGACAAAGAACTTTTGATCTCCTATTAGTTGCCATTTTTCCTCACATAGAATAATATCTAACAAGGAGTCCCAATCACATCCCTCAATTTTAAATATAAGCCATTGCAGTAAATGCAAAAGCTCCTTTAGACTTCAAGAAGCAGTATTCGAATCAGTTTTACAACAGTTTCTGTTTTATTTAGAAAGACTTTTTAATAGCATTAGATTTTATATTTAGCTTTTCTTTTTAAGAAAGTCAGGTACAAATGCAGAAGTGGAGTCTCTTTCTTTTGTTCCTTCTCCTTTTCTTTTTTTTCTTTTCAATACTAAGTGCATTTGGAAAATGATCTAACTGTTCATCTCTGTCTCATCCTTGTTTAGAGGGTGAAAAAGTGATTTAATTTTTTTCATTGAAGACTGTGACAAATTTTTGCTACTCCAGGTTCTTCAGTGCACTGACACAATTCTGATTATCACTGGGTTACTGCTTTTCACTTCTTCAAAGCAAACTCCTCCAAAGGCAGACTTTGTTCTCTTTGTCTTCATACCCAAGCTGTTTTACCTTTATTCTGGTTCTAACGTTTTGATGAAAGATAGATGCTGCATACACGTCAGCTTACTGTATTCCTCGTAACAGTAGGTTAGCTTTATTGTAAGCAAACCCTTCAAAGTAATCTGTCCTTAATTATATCTTTAATACAGAAATCATTTCTCTTCAAATTAATTTAGAATGAAATGACTGTATACATTTTCTGAAAACATGCATAATTTCCCTATAATTTCCAGCTTCTTGTAAATTGCTGGGATTTCAATAAAGTAAATGACTGCAAGAAGTGAATGAAGCAAATTTCAGAATTGTTATGGTAATAGTTCAGATTATTTCATTCATATATAAATTCCTCTAAGTCTTCATACATGTATGTACTCTCATAAGATTGCATGAGTTCTCACTTGTGTTCAACCTAACTATCTTACAAATAAAAAATGAACGTGTCTTCAGAACAGCAAACTTCTGTGGATAAAAATTTGTGCTCTACTTCAGTGTTTATTATTTTTCTTTTTTCTTTTCTGTTGTTGTTTGGTGGTATCTCTGTTACAAGAAGAAGGAAGGTGCTGCTTTATTTGGCTTCCAAATATTAACTCAGAAAACAAAATCAACGTCAAAATATTTATTAGGAAAGAGTATCAATAAAAGCATTCAGAAAAAGTTAAAAGATGTAAAGGTATTATTTAATTTCTTAAATATAGTCTAGTCTTATCTACACAATAATTTAACAGGTTATTATTTTTCTTTTTATGTAGATGAGGAAAAAATGTCCGTATCTTTCCCACTTTGTCTGAATATGCATTATAAAGAGAAAAAAAAAATAAAAATCTCTTTCTCAAAGCATTTACTACAAATTAAAGATTCCCTAAGATTTGACAAGAAACATACGCATGCTTAGTCCAGGCTGCTAAAGTATAAACAAGAAAGGTGCAGTGAAAAATTTTGTAAGCTATAGCAAATTGATGTTTTAAGAAAATGTTTCACAAAATGCAGGTGGTCTTATTATGGTGTGCTAGGCTGATGAATAATGCTACATACCAGCTCTGGTGAGGGGCTAATCCTGACAACAGCATCTATTTATTCACTAATCTGACTCTTCAACCTAAGTTAGAACTTCAGCATTAGTACAGCTGGGGAGCGATCTCCAGTTTAATGCTTGGTCTTAAGAAGAGTTATGATGCCACAGACATCAATAGTCTTGTAGGATGTTCTGGGCCTCTTCCTCTCAGTCTCACTGTGGTGCAGTGTCAGGTAGAAAGGACCTGAATTTTTTTTACCTCTTTATCTCTAATAAGCTGTTTTCCTGTCCTATTTGAAGTGTGTCAGTGTTATTTCAAATGAGCAGCAAAGGTGATTTATCTGCATGGGTCTCTGGCACAGTCCTGAGGAATTCTTGCTCACCCTTGAATGAAGCTGCTGGCAGTACAGAGCTGTGGCTCAGCTACCTAATGTACCTCCACCTACTGTGATGAGCAACTTTGTTCTTTTTTTAGCTGAAGCAAGGACAAGTGTATTTGAAAACATCTTGTCACAAGTTTAAACAAAGACTGGCAAACTGCTTTTCTAGGTCACTAGTGGATTGGATCCTGGAAACACTTTGTGCTGGCTCACAAAGTCATGATGTCTGCAGAGAGACAGCCAGGAGATTCATATAGTGGCTTGCAGAGAAGTCTCTGCAGGACTGAGGTAATTCTTACATCTATTTTCTAATGCAGAAGTCAGGGAAGCAAATGCTCTAAATTTACTATGTGCTAAGTTAAGGGAAAGATCAGGGCATGGTGATAGATGTATACTGAAATTTTTTGAGATTTCATGGTGTAGGTTCCAATGAAGAGCATATTCACACCTTTATAGCACCTTATCAGTCACACTGGCTCAGGTGCATGGAAATGAGCAAGAAGAATGAGTTCGTCCAATAATTAGTACTGCATGAGCAGCAGATGAAGAAGAAAAATTCTTGATTTGACATCTAAATAATAAAGTTGGGTCAATGAGATTCTAATGCAATGAATTTTATAAGTATGCATTTTTGACAGAATACATTCTCAGTGAAGTTACAATTCTCATTTGGGTTCTCTTCTTATAGATGTGCTACAGAACAGAAAAAAAATCTTAATTGTTCATCTTCTGTGTCTAAACCTAATGTTATGTGTTCAGCACTGACATTTTCTCAAATCACTAATGTACTTCTTTCTATATGTGGCATATAATTTTATCATGGCACACTTCTTTTATTTGCTGATTTTTTTACGTTCTTCCATTATCACTGTTTGGGAATATAATGAAAGATGAGATGCATACATGTAAGATCTAATTAAACAGCATAAGGGAAGGAGAAGAAGAAGGGAAAATGTGAAAGACTCATCCTTTAAAGATTCATTTTAAACTACAGTTTTGTATATATTTTTTTAAAAAGTATGTCATATAAATATAGTGTATGGATTTAAAGTTAAAGGGAGGCAGCCCCAACGTGACATAATAAAAGGCATACTCAGTCTTTCTTACAACTTGCTTTCTTTTACTGTTAAACAGCCAAAGATCTCCACAAGTTAAAAAACCGAAAACCTCATGCTTTAAATTTCTGCTTCTAGTATTCTAACTGAGCAATGCTTTGCCAAAAGTTGTGTTCAGTCATTTTGATGTTGAGAAGACTATTCTGTCATTCTTTTTTTTCTTTTTTTTCAAGTTTTCATGATCTTTCATACATGTCCCCCATTTTATTTCCTTTCTTTACTTCATTATTCCTACAGAAATATATTATCATTATTATATTCTTTGATCAGCAGAACTCATTCTGAGAAATTCATGCACTTCATAATTTTAGAAGAGAGTGCAGTGCATGGCTTCACCTAGGGCCAATTTTGCTTGACCAAGTAGAGCAGCCTGCTAGACCTAGTATACTTCTATGATGGATGGATAAGGGAGGAGCCACTGATGTCATCTATCTGGACTTCAGTAAAGCCTTTTACACAGTACACCCCATCATTTTTTCCAAATTGGAAAGATACAGATTTGAGGAGTGACCTGTTCAATGGATTAAGAAATGGCTACAGGATTGAATTCGGAAGTGGTAGTCAATATCTCCATGTCTGCATGGAGATCAGTGAAGAGTTTTTGTCCCCCACAGGTCAGTGCTGGGATTGGTAGTCTTTACTGTCTTCATCAGTGACATCAACAGTGGGGTCAAATGCATCCTCAGCAAGTTTGCTGATGACACCAAGCTGTGGGGTGCAGTCAACACACACAAGGGATGGAATGCCATCCAGAGGAACAGACAGGCTTGAGCATGGGCCCAGGAGAAGCTCACAAAGTTCAGTAAATCCAAGCGCACCTGGATTGAGGCAACCTCTACTACTAATACAAGCTGGGGGATGAAAAGACTGAGTACAACCCTGCCAAAAAGGATCTGTGGGTACTGGTAGGTGGGAAGCTGGAAAACTGGACAGGAGACAGCAGTGTGCTCTTGTAGCCCTGAAAGCCAACTCTATCCTGGGCTGCATCAAAAGAAGTGTTTTCAGCATGTTGACTGAGGTGATCCTCTACTCTGTGCTGGTGAGGTTTCACCTGGAGTGCTGCATCCAGATGTGGAGTTCTCAGTAAAAGAGAGACATAGACCTGTTGGGGTGAGTCCAGAGGAGGACTGCAAACGTGATCCAAGGGAGATAGAACACTTCTTTTATGAGGACAGGTTGAAAGACCTGGGGCTTTTCAGCCCAGAGAAGCGAAGTCTCTGAGGTGATCTGACTGTGGCCTTTCAATATCTAAAGGAGAGATAGAGGAAAGCAAGGCACAGACTCTTTAGTAGGATCTGCAGTGATAGGACAAGGGGAAATGATTTCAAGCTTAAAGAGATTAGATTTAGGTTGGATAAAAGGAAAAAGTCTTTTACAGTGAGGATGGTGAGGCACCCTGAGTTGTGGTTGATGCCCCATTCCTGAAGACTTTCAAGCTAAATCTGGATCACATACTGAACAATCTTATCTAGCTGTGCATGTCCCTATCCATTGAAGGGGAGCTGGACTTGATGACCTTTAACAATCCTTTCCAACTCTAACGATCCTATGATTCTATGATTTTGTCTTACATAGTAGAAATGAAAAAGCCTGTTAGTTACAGCTTAGACAATTATTAGTGTTGAACTGTTTTAGTTTGTTATAACATTTACCAGATGAAGGAAGGAACCATGAATGGTATAAAATGGAGCAATATTTTTATAAGACCTCTTGGAAATGTCTTAGTGACATTTAGCAATTGCAAAAAAAAAAAAAAAAAAAAGAAAAAAAAAAAAAAATGGTTTACTGGGAGTCTTCAGCCTTCATTACTTGATGCTCTTGACTTGCTCAGGAATACCATAAATTCAGTTTATGCTTAAAACACCCATAGTGCTAAGTTTGTTAGAACACAGAGACCAATTCTGTACTCATGAAAAGTCATTTTGATCAGGTTTGGCCTAATTTTCTATCCGTTCATATGGTTCATGTAGCTTAGAGTTTATTTGTTCAAGAAAAATGCTGGGAAAGGGAACAAAATAATTCCCAGCTCTCATTTGGAAGACTACGAGGACAATTCATAGAATCATAGAATCATAGAATCGCAAGGTTGGAAACGACCTATAAGATCATCTAGTCCAACCATTTCCTCATCACCATTGCCACCATAAGCTACCAAACCATATCAAGCAGCATGTCATCCAGACACCTCTTGAACATTGCCAGATGACTCCACCACCTCTCTGGGCAGCCATCCCAGTGCCTGACAATTGAAAACCACAACACTTAGCTGTTTTTTTGTAATTCCATTTTTTCCACATATATTAGCTTTTCTAATTAAAGACATTATGATATCAAGAAACTTTTATTACTTAAGTAACCGGGTTGAATTTTTCACCTTGTGAAGAAAATAAACAAACAATGCTCAATAAACAATCATAGCTATTTCATTTCTGGATAGGAGTGCTTAAAACCCATGGACTTCTCCTAACTCCAAACGTCTGCATGAATTTGGCTTTCTTCTTTTGCAACACTGTGAGAACACTTGTTTGTTTTCTGGCTCAAAGCTTGCTTCCTGAGGTATTTATTATGATAAGACTCTAACTGATTTATTGAAAAGGCAAGTGAAGGGTGCTACTGTGTGACAATCAACATCACTTTACGGACATTTGAAAGCACCTTCTTCAAGAGCTGCTTGCCTCGGGAAGAGAGTGCTCAGGAGTGTTTAGTGGTGGAAGAGCTGGCCTGTGACTAAATAGCTCCAGCTTGGTGTGGGAAAACTGTGGAATTATACCATCATGTACTGTGAAAAACCCTCTCATCTGCTGGCAAGGCCTGGAAGATGGGAACAAAGGAGTTTCTGCTGAGATCCCAGAGCCAGAAGCTGCCACTCCAAGGAGATCTGACTCAACCACTTTGGATTTGAGCTGTCACTCCAAAGAGAGGTGACTAGACCACTTTGGACTTATAAATAAGTTTATACTGCCATTGGAAATCAATCGCCATCATTGTCATGGTCATTATCAACAGAACAACGCTGATGACCCACCACTACTGAAGATCAGTGACTGAACTATGAACCATGCTGGATCCATGGTAGTGACTATGTCCCTCTTGCTTCCTATAAAGACTCCTTGCTTCTATTTCCTATCTTTTCCATAGCTCTCCTTCCCATCCCAATCTCCCTGATTAAGATTTGTAGTAAACTGGTCGAACCAACATTTGAACTGTTGTTTCTTAATCTCACATCGGGAATATATATATATATATATATAAAAAAGGACGTCCTCTCCCTTCTATAAGCAAGACAAACACCAAAAATGACAAAAAGAAAAATTTAAATCAACTACATGAATTTCTGGAATTAGATCACTTGGTTGTTGACTCACACTGTCAAACTGTAAGGTTTTATTCTTTTTCTGCCATTAACAGCACTAGCACTCAGATAGATCACAATAATGGAAACATGTTTTAGGCAGCTGGAGTATACATTTTTTTTTAGCTTGCAGAGGATAATTGTTCTTTGTTTGCAGCATGTAGATGACTACTAACCCCAACCCTTGTGAAACTACACTGAATTACCCCATGGCAAGGTTACTTGGTCATTCTGGGAATAACACAAACAGATTTTCTATGAGTACTCATTTCTGAGGCAGTTTGCTTTGTCAAGTAATAACAAAATCTGTGGGAGAGCAATGTTTTAAATTCCAATCTCAGAGATGAATACCTCAAATTGCATTGTTCTGAACTGCTGGTGGAATTTTTATGTCTGTACATCATTAATAATCCAATTAGAATTATTTATTTTTTCCACTGGTCTTTTCCTGTATTACTGAAGTGCCCTTGAACTATTTATAGGTGCAAATGATCAGATACACTGTAAAGAGAAAGTTAAGACAAACAAGATTTTGTTTTTTCTTTTAGATATGTATGTAAAATGCACTGATTAGTTTTACCATGTTTATATTGAGCTGATTTATATTGTACACTACGATGGCATGACCATGAGTCAAGACCTTTATCTACCAAACATAGCCAATGCATGCAAGCAATATGAGAAACACTAACATAATCAGTCTACCTACTGGATGAAATGAATAGGAAAATGAAAGATAGAGCTGCAGCTATAGAAAACACATGACAGCTTATATATGCTTTGAAAGCAGATGAACTCCAGCCAGATGTGGGGAAAAAAAAGATTAGTAATAAAAGAAAATGAACTCTGGAGTTGGTATGCAAATTTTATGCACTTCAGAGATGAAAAATACATTTTGATCTTTTTTTACATTAAGTGAAAAGTCATTTAAGCTACTAAGTAGATCCTTTAGCCCCACTAAAAATGATTTTTAATTCCACTAATTAGATCCCAATCTTTCTTTTTGTACCAAATATATGTATTTTTCTTTCTTCCACTCTCATTTGCCTGTAAATTTTCATTTTGATTTATAATCTTGTATTTCAGGTTTTTGGTAGGAACTTTTCTCCTGTAAGAAATTCTGAACTTTAAACATACTCCTGATCTATTATAACATGTTCAAAAAATGTGCTATCAACTGATTTTTCCAAATTAGATCCATGTTTATTTTTTTCCAGATGTTCTTGACTTCTGCAACAGGAATTCCATATTGTTTTCATGATAAGGTTGTTTCTTCCTCTGTCCAAAGTATAATGATGCTGCACTGATGGTGTGAAAAGAAGGAAATATCTCGCAATGAAATATAAATGCATTTTTAAGTCTTCTAATTGAAATAAAATAAAAATTATTTCAACACTTTTGTTCCCCCATAATGAAAAAAGAAAATACTATCCTATCAGTCGTTCTAGGTATTACTTCTTGTCTCCTTTTCCTTTTCTTATGGGAACAAAAAAAAATCCATTCTAATATTTGAAAAGCTTTGATTAGTGATAGTGATATTCCAAAATATTCATTACATAGATAACTAATTTCAGACTGAGGAAATTCTACAATACTTACACGAATAATTCCATTAACCTTTAAGCACTCTCAATAACAAAATGTATCAGCAAGAAAAAGAAAAAAGTATCATTTTCTGAAAGGTTGCTTTTTTAAATATGACAGATGGTCCTGAAAAGATATCTGTAGTCAGCAAATTTGAGTCTGTGTAGCATATCGTAAACAAGAAAACCATTTTAGTAGTGCCAGGCATTTGAAGAGAGAGGAGAGAGAAAAATATAATTCTCATTGAGACGAAATGACTCTTCATTGTCCTACTTTTGCCAAGTGGATTTTCTCACAATGGCAAAGAGATTTTAATTTTTTTTTAATTTGATATGTGGCTAGATTTGAGACTCAGTGCTGACAAAGTGTTTAGTGTTATTTAAATAAGGGGTCAGAAACCCCTGCAGATGAAAGCATGTTGTTTTAAAAAGTTACAAATAAGGGAAAAAAGAAGTTGCTAGAATATTGTATATTACAGGTTTTAAATCAGTCTGAGATCAACAAAATCAGAGATGTATGGTGATATTCCTGAATCTCTCTTAGGTATCTGATTTCAACTATAGTTTGACTAAGAGTAGATCCAATGGATTTATTCTTGTTAAAACTACTCTGCAGTAAAACTAAGAAAATAATTAAGGTATTTATTCTATAAGATTTTAGCATATCTCCATCTCTGCAAGAGTTAAGATTCACTTAGCAATGTACCGTACACTTTACAATGTTCATTTTCTTCTTTGTATCTCATTGCTGTATCACAGATGTCCAAAGCCTATACAAGGCCATAAGGACAACTAAAATTGTTAATATTTAATGAATTTAAGGTGGACTTAAAACATTATTTACATTGCATTTATTTCTGTTCAGGACACGTACAGAATTGGATAGATTTGCTTATAAATGCATACACAGTTGAAATTTTTTGCAGAAGTTCTTTTTCTGCCTGCTTTAAGATGGATCCTACCATCCCCATGCACTTTTTTCATGCCAGTGGGAAGCTAAACTGCACCGACTTTTCTCTCCCTCCTGAAAAGAGGAGTGAATATGGTGGAAAAGGGCTCATGGTTTGAGAAAGTGCAACGAGTTTACTCATCAATTACCATTACGGGCGAAATAAACTCAACGTAGGAACATTAGTATAACATATTGCCTATTACTAGCAGACTAGGGCAGTGAGAACTAAAAGCAAATTTAAACTACCATCATATCATCCACAGCAAAAAACTTACTTTTAGCCAGGTTATCATTATATTTTATGCAGGTTATCTACTCTACTATTATTTTTGCTAATAACAGATATAGCAGTACAGGCTACAAACTGATGATAATTTCTATCCTAAACCATAATTGATAAAGAGTTTCTGCTTTGGGCTATCAAACAGCCATCATGTTATATTATTTTTAAGAGGGGGAGAGAGAATAATGGTGGAGAGTATTTGCATTTCTTCCTCGATTATACAGGTAAAGAAAATTAGCATTATTTATATTAAATAAAAGATCTTGTAAAGCAGCACATACCAAATAATATTACCTTGCAGCTCTGTGGGCACAATTCAGACTGATGTCATATCGTGTGTTTAAATTTCTAACTGCTAGGAAGGATTTTCTTTCTGGAGCTTGGCTTGAGTATAAAGAATTCCTGTATTAAAAAAAAATATATATATATAGATATATGTGGAATCATAATCTCTTCCAAGTCATAGATAATATTTCTGATATGTGCTTTGTAGAGATTTGCCTGTATGAACCCTAAATCAAGAGTACTTGAACAGTGATAAAAAAAGCACAGCCTGACATGCGCTGCTTACTGAAATCTTCTCTCTTAGGATATGCTACCACATCTACGATTATGAATCCAGTACAGATTACAAACACTGAAGATAGAGATGAAAATAAACCTAAAAGAACTCTTCTATTTTTGGTGCTGCCATGATTTTTGTCTGTTATGACTGGGGCATTTAAATCACTGTGACGGAGACGTTTAGTGGTTTGGCATTAACAATGGCAAATTTGCTTGGGATGTATGGCTATCCTACAGACCTGTTGTAGGAGTTTGTGCAATTAGTTTATCTCTGTCTTTCCAAAATCTGTACTGTAGTTTGTGTTTCCCCCAATTAGTACAAGACTGAATGTATTGCTGACAAATGCTGCATAAGATTTTGCATATAACAACAGTGAAAGAACACTGTTGGTACTCCCTATTTTAATTTCTCTGTCTTTTCTAGTGTTTAGAATAAACACACTCCTGAATGTGGATTTGAGTTACTTCATAGCAAATAACTTTGCCTGCAGTATTCCTGATGTTTTCAGATAGGATTTTCAAAACTAGGGAGAAGAAATAAGACAGAGTGTCCTCGTTTCAGCTGAGACAATGTTGACAGAACTCTGATTTTTGTTGTTGTTGAGTGATGGGAGCGCACACTCATGGCAGGCCAGGAGTGGAGAAGAGCTGCTACCAACATGGTGCTGCAACAGGGGGTGTGCTGGATTAAAGATAGTTGCCCTGAATTAGTCAAGATGCTATTCCATAAATGTGACATCAGGTGGAAATCTATAATGCTGTGGATGGTTGACCAGGGACTGGCCACTGCTCGGGGATTGGCTGGGAGTTGGTCACCGAGCACTGTATATTTAGCTGGGCATTGGTCAGCAGGCGGCAAGCAGTTATGTTGTGGATGTGTATAGATAGATAGATAGAGATAGAGAGAGAGATAGAGATAGAGAGAGAGATAGAGATAGAGATAGAGATAGAGATTGTTTCTCTTTTCTTCTTTTCTGCCTTAGTAAATAGCATTATCTCAATATACAGGTTCAAATTTTTTTTGAGTTCTCACCCTCATCCACTGCGAGGAAATGAGGAGGGTAGAAGTGAACAAACAGATGTGTGTAACTGCTTGCCAGGTTAAACCACACCAGGGAGGAAAATCTTTCTATCTTTCTATCTCAAAAGTAATTTATACTAAGCTATTTTTCATTTTTTGTTCCTTTTTAATCAGTTTACTTGTTAGTAAGACATGATTTATTTTTGATATATAAAGTGTTAAAAGGAAGAGATTCAAATTGCACTTGTGTATAATGTGATAATGAACAATATCAGTATGACATCAATACAGACTCCATCTCCAGACTATTAATTTTCAATGCTGTGATATTTAAAATGCTATCTCTCTCTGTCTCTCTCTCTTTTTCTTTTTTCTCCCTTTTTTTTTTTTTTTTTTTTTTTTTTTTTTTTTTGGTGACTTTTAAAGAGATACTTCCAATGCTCCAGTAAAAAACGGAGGTATAGTTAATATGCAATAGCATAAAATGTGGTATTTCACTATTATATCTGGAAAGGCATTGCATGTTGAGAACAGAAATAAACTCTGTACAAGTTCTCCCACCATCAATTTAATAATCTGAAGATAAACTGCCTAAATATTTAATCACTTATGGTTTCTGCAGAGTAAATAGAGAGATGAACATATACATTAGGCATGCGTCTTAGAATAGTATGATATCCGTTGGGGACAGCTATCTCTGTGATGGCTACACAAAGGCAAAGTTGTTGTCTTGGAAAAGGCAGCCCCTGACTGTTTAAGTGAATCGTCTCCTAAATGTACTTTGTTTGTTCCAATAGTAGTCCTATTTATTTCTATGGGCATAACAACAGAACCAAAGTGCAAGATAGCCCTACTGGATAGGGCAAATTTTGTTATATTCACTGCTTGGCTATTAGACTCTGAAAATATACAAGCCAACATTCTGACAAACCTCTTTGTTTTTATTTGTTTCTTTTTACAGCATAATGCATAATATCCCTTTTTAATTATGAGGTAATCTAAACTAGACCTCCATGGAAAATAACAAGCAATCATTTAATTAATCTTCAGGACATTCTGTACAGACCCTCTCCTAAACAGCCTCCTGTTGCTTTACTCGGAACATAACTGCAGGAGGAAGCTGTTCTTCAGGGATTTCTGGCATGAATTGTAAAGCACATAATCTTTTATTAATACTCCATGTGGACAATTGCTAATGAACAATCCAGATGAAGTACTTTATCCCACCTTTCAATTTATAAGTTACTGCTATACTTGTGCTTGTGGAAGCCCAGTGCAGTTTGGTGAAACACACTGGAGCTGTAAGAAGTCACTGACAAAAAGGAACTCATGTTCAAATCTAGTTCCTGCCTTGAAAAAATCGAGGCACCAAATGTTGTCAAAAATAAGCTTGCTGGAACTTTGTATTGGAAGATAAATTTACACTTTTGCTACTGTATGTCTAGCAATAATTAACTATTTTAGTCATTTTATATTTTATTTTTAATGATTTCTCAGACAGACGCTGAATCTGAAAGACAGCTAAATAGTTTTAATTATATTGAACTGAAATAAATAAAAACTGATTCTTAAAGTGTAAAATGACTCTTGGTACTGGTGAGAAAGGAAGCCATTTCTGTTACAGAAGAGCCGAAGGAATATTAGGGTAAGAGTAAATGGAAATATCTACTACCTTATCATATAGTAGCTGCTAGATATGTGACTGCCTGTAGGAAGTACTAATGAAGATTCCAAATAGCATAGTATAGTTTATTTGGAGTATCAGTTAAAGAATGAAAAATATCAAGACTATTTGATAATGTGGCTGAGAGATTTCCCTGGAATCAAATTAAAATCTAACATAAAGATTTTGAAATCAAATATCCAGTATTGTTTTATGAAGAGTTTCATTCATTCACACAGACTTTTCACTGTGAAGTAACTGTGTATATTAATAGAAAACCATACCCAATTTGCATTTGGAGTTTTAAATGAATATTAAAGTATGTGCACAATAAATATTTATTTATGATTCCAGGAAATAAAAGTGAGATGATGAATTTTTTGTCTCATTAGAGCTAAGCAACTTAGTCTAAATTTGTAATATCATTGTTCCATTGTGTCCTGTGTTAAAATTTCTGCCATGATCTGTGGTGAGAAAAGGGCTAAGAGATTTAAATTGTGAGAGCATAGACATTAGGATACTGAAAGTTGCACAAGACAAAGACAGTAGTTTTGGTTGAATGGTGGAAGGGCTGAAAGGATGACTTGGGCAGCTATAAGACATTTAGTCTGCTAGCAATAAAGAAGAACCTGAAGACTGTGCTTATTTATAACAGTGCATCAGCAGAGATGGTTTTCTGTCTCTGTCACTTCTGTGGAAATTCACCACCCACCAACTCACTGTGCTCACATCCACTGCTTAGTCTCCATGAATGTTGAGCAATCACAAATTATTGTCAGTGAATGTCATTTTTTCTTCATGGAGGAACTCAATTCCACACCTTTTCTTCTTAGACATGCCCATGTCATAAAATCATAGAAACCATAGGAAGGCTTGGGTAAGAAGGGACCTCAAGAACCATAAAGTTCCAACTCCCCTGCCACAGGCAGGGCTGACAGCTGCTAGATCAAGTACTAGATCTGATTACTCAGAGCCCTGTCCAACCTGGCCTTGAACACCTCCAGCAATAGGGTATCCATAGACTTTCAGTGCAACCTGTTCTATCACCTCACTCTCAGTAAAGAACTTCCCCCCACATCCAATCTAAATCTTCCCTCTTTTATTTTAAATCCATTTCCCCCCATCCCATCACTGTCTACCTGTGTAAAAAGTTGATTTCCCGCGTATTTATAAACTGTCTTTAAATACTGGAAGAACATAATGAGGTGTCCTTGCCACCTTCACTTTTCCAGGCTGAACAAAACCAGTTTCTTCAGCCTGCCTTCACAGAAGAGGTTCTCCAGCCCTTGGAACATCCTTGTGGCCCTCCCCTAGGACCTTCTCCTAAAGCTCCACACCATTCTTTTTTGGGGCCCCAGACTTGAATGCAGCACTCCAGCTGTGGCCTCACAATGGTGTAATAGAGGGGGACAATCAACTTTCTTGCTCTGCCAGCCACTCTACTTCTTATGGAACCCATGTTATTCACTGGCCTTCCAGTCTGCAAGTGCACACTGCTGGCTCAAGTTTTTCATCAGCCACAACGCTTAAGACCATCCCAGAAGAGCAACTTTCAAGGAGTTTTTCTCACAGCTTGTATACATAACTGGGATTAACTCAACCCAATTACCTTGCACTTTGCTTCGTTGAACCTCATTATGCTCACAAGGGTCCACCTTTCGTGTTTATCAAGGTGGATATGGATGATATCCTTTCCTTCTGCTGTATCAACTGCATTGCTCAGCTTGATCAGACACCATTTTGTCAGACTGCCTCTGTATTGTCTTTTGTCACTCAGCAACAAAATGCAATGGAATACTGGTGGAAAGGTTAAATCTCAACTGCCATACTACCAACATCTGCCTCTGAGGTTGTGGGTCAACGTAATAAAATAGAAGGCTCTACTTTCAGAGCAGCCTTCGTATTTTAATTTGGTATTATCAGCTTAAGTAGAAAGAGAATTCCTCACAAAGGATCTGCAACTTCTGCTCTATTATGCGAAACTAAGAAATGTCTGGTGTGTGAGAATTGTACTGATATTTTGTGAAGAATAAGAAGTTCTGCACTGAAGTGTCCAAATGCAACAGAACTTTTGTTAGTTCTCTACCATTCAAAGATACAAGCTGGAAAAAAATATGTAAAAATTAACAAAGCAGAACTCGAGGCTCCATAGATGGAAGTTGCAGAGTGCTATTCACTTCAAGAGAAAACTTTTGAGCTAGAGGTGAGGCAATAAAATATGATACTTTATGCATTTGATTTAGAATTTTCGTTTATTCAATATAAGGCATGAGAATTTGGTTCCTTAAAGACACTAAGAGTGTTTACCTACATACAAACTGCTTCTATAAATAGCTTGTGATCATATGATTTTTAGGAAGAATATTAATGAACTTGAAGAAGTTACTCATCTGAGTTTATTCAGTTACGAGTATTTTCATGATACAATCTTAGCTGAAAGGTGTGCAGATAAGGAGTTATACAACTGAATCTTTAAGCCAGAATTGCAGACAGCACTATTAGGTTAACATAAAAAAGCGCACATATAAAATTTGATGCTACATATACGTAAATTCTAAGATTTCCTATGAGTTATGGGTATTATAAGGTAAAAATAGGCTTAAAATGTACAGCAATTATGACCAGTGGTCCAAAAGTAGAGGCTGAAAACTCCTGAAGATGGGAAGGGAGATGACAAGAAATTAAAATTAGAGGACACAGAATCCAACAAAAGCAGCAAAAATAAGCATAACAATAAGCAAACCTAATCAAGAAAGAATGAAACAGAAACCAGAGCAGAGGAAAGGAGCAAAAAACCCCCAAATTACCAGACACTGCTATATTTTTAATTTAAAAGAAATGCTTAAAATCTTCATTTTAAATGCAGTTGTCTCTATTTCTATCATTGAAGAACAACATTAGCAGCACATAGAGTGTTTACCTAGAGAAAAACGTGGTGAAGAATGATCAAAAGTCTTGAATTTCAGCAGCAGCATTCTTCAGAAAACTGTGGGGACAGTTCTGCACTGAGACATCCATTATGACTTCAGTAAATTAAATCAATTACATGTTATTCACTAACTCTATTAAGGAAAACAATTATTATTTCATCTTCCACACTTCTTCAAATGAAATATTTCTGGTGATCTAACTCATTCCTTCAATTTTTAACATATAGTTTCACTTTTTTTTTTTTTTTTTTTTTTTTTAAAAAAAAAAAAAAGTCCTTTTTTTTTTTTCTTTGCCATTACTTTTTTTTTTTCCTCTTCTTTCCTACAGATTTCTTTTTATTAACATTTGAGTGGTTGCAGCGCTCCTGTTCCCCTGATTCTCTGTTACTCTCTTTGTCCATAACCTGAATATAAGGAGTTCAGCAGTACAGAGAACCTACCAGTGCCAAAAATACGTACAGGGCAGGAATAAGGCAGAGATTTTGCTTTCTCTTGATCTTTAGTGCACACAGAAATATTCTTACTGCTTCACTAAACCCAGTGACTTTTCTGTATGATATTTCTGATATTTTCTGTATGCATTTTATTTTCCTGAAATCTAAAGACTCAATTTTTTGGCTTGAGCTGCTATGTTTTGTTTCTAGCTCAGAAAATAGCTGCAGGTATGGTCAGAAATGAAGTCTGGCAGAAAAATAAGTTGTGCTTTAGCTCCATCACAGCCCTAAAGAAGTTGGTGCCTAGTGTTCTGACTTACATTCTGACTTGTTCTGTGAGATCATGTGAAAAGGCTCTTTTTTGACTGTCACTGAAAACACTGATTTCTGGGAGGTTTTTCTCTCCTGCGACAGGTACCCAGAACTGGCGCATTAACTCTTTAACTCTCAGTGCACTATATGATGTTATGATGTGGAATACTGATAATCAAATATCATAAAACCATGACAACAGTAAATGGCCTCAGGGTTGTTCAGTTTTTTCTCTTTGCTGCCAGCAATCACTTCAGTATGAAAAACAAACAAGCAAGCAAAAAAAACCCACCCAAACTGAACTGTTGTCTCTTTCACAGCCCATCCAGACAGGATTCAGCTACAGAGTTTCACATCATTCATTAATACAAAAAGAAGAAAGATTATTTCCTATCTCTTAGATTAATAATATCTCAAATTTTATTTCCAGATTGATCTTGTCTCCACATTGTTATTATCAGGACCTGCTTACTGCTAGTCATACACGGGTTTATTTCTTATAAGTGAAAGTCAGGGATATAACCAGCACTGAAGAGCTATGTGAGTGAAGGGAACAGCAGATAAACAGTTTAAATAGGTTTGTAACTATTTTGTTTATGGGACTATATGACAATGGGAAGGGGAAAACACACTGTATATGCTTTGATGAGTACAATATGCACATCCAATTTTAGTAGTGTGCCCATTGTAGATCCTATGCAGTCCTTACAAATCTGTAAATCCCAAGGAAATCAAAGGTTAGAATGAATGAGAAGATCAGGAATGTGGCATTGAGTATTATTTGGATGGAGATAAATTTGCAGATTCATCTGGACAAAACAAAAGAGAAATTGAAGGAGCCTGAATATTGAGAAAATTGGAACAATAGGAGTCTGATTTCTTGCAAATATTGGCATTGTTAGCTGTAGGAATACAAACTACAGTGCAGCTTTTATAAACCTTCTCCCTTTTTCAAGTTGTGAATGTAACCTGGAAACACAGATAGGGCATTTTCCTCTGCAAAATATTGAGTTAATCACCAAAGGTAATGGAAAAAAGTTTGGGTTTTTTCAGTAATGTTTTTTCAAGGTGGTTAGTGAGACGCATAAAAAAGAGTTTAGCATTCACTGGTGAATAAATCCTTTCAAAGGGAAAATTAAATGCATATTTGCATAGTAGCAAAAGTAAAGTGAGGTTAAATTTCTAATCCTAATTAATTCTAATAACAATATATAATAATACATTTTATTTTCTTTGTGGCCAGTGAATTGAAGTGGTGGCTATAGCACACTCACATATGCTTGGATATTCACTGTTTGTTTTTGTGTTTTTTTATTTTTTTATTTTTTATTTTTAAGAAGTTGTTAGATCTGTACAATCATAAAGAAGGAGCTACAAAGAGGTGTGATATTTCAAACATACAGTTTAAACTCTTCCTTTCCATGATAATGATTTTTACAACACTTAGTGGCATTTATTGTTGATGATGAAATAGTTTCCTAAAGATAAAGGATTCATGCCTTTCTCTTTAATGTAGAGATAAATGAACAGAATTTAATGAGGATACTTAAGTTATGTTTTATTCTACTGGCAGTTCTCTTAAAAAATTCTTTTATAGACTGCAGGACCTTCATGACACAAGTCACTTGTTTAGCTTTAATTTTTCATAATGCTTAACAGAATAGAACCCTATGCTTTATTTGTGCAGAACTTCAAGAGACATGTATGGAATCTCTCTTAATCTTCCAAGTACGTCCTGTTCTTTATATTGCTTGGCTCTAATTATAGATTAATTTTAAGGTATTTATTATAATTCAAGGAGAAGTAAGACCTAACAGAAGCATTGCCCTTTTCTTTCATATACTTTCTTGAAGACCATAGGTCAGGCTAATTTTCTATACTTCTTCACATGTTCTGAATCCTACTGAAATGGGAAGCAGTAGTTCTGAATTATTAGAAACTCTGTTCTCATTGTCCAGACGGTTTTTTTTTCTGATTAATTCACCATTAACGCACACTTACATCATAAGACTCATAATCACTCTCATTTTAAGTGATCCCAGGTTTAAATATACTCAAATCAGGAGTTTTGACCTGTGAGTAATATAGGTAGAAATCAGATGTATAATTCTAAAGGTTTCTGATCTCTGTTTTCTAGGACTGCAGCCATAAATCTACAACATAGTTTTTCTGTTTTTCCTGGTCCCTACAATCTATAATGACTTATGTAAATAAATTCAGAATTTAGTTTCTTATCTGATCCCTTATATCAAAGCATCTAAATTGGATCTAGAATGGAAAACGTAAATTTCTTGTCAATTGTTTGAGGCACACATCTCATCTTCAGCTAATCATGTATTTCTGTTGCACATTTCCAGCTTGTTTTGTAAATATAATGAGTACATGAATCATCAGTAGATTTGAAGGACAAATAACAAAAATAATCTACATGAAAATGTTCATAAATGTTAAGAAACAGAAATGTCTGTTTTATTTACAGAATTGATAAAGACAACAGTAGCGAGATAGTATTTTTTTTGTTATAGTATCTAATATTCACGTTTTCCTGAAGAAGCACAGAAAGAAAAACTTTCATTTAGTTGCTGCAGCTGGCAAATTCCTGCTTTCTGTGTGTTCATGTGTGTTTTTGACTTTTAAACTAAATACATCCAAAACAGTGGAATGGACAGTATGTCTGGATTTTTTAGTGATAAAAGTTTAACTTGTCTGACATGAAAACGTATAGAACCTTAATGAAAAACAGAGAAGATTCAGCATATCGTAAGTGGGGATCATTTGGGATCTGCCTGTGTTATGGAGCACAGGAGGCTGGCTCTTTCACTCCCCAGCTGCAAATGTCTGGCCAGGAAAGATCCTCAATACCGTGGGGATCATGTCTCTATACACAGCTTGGTAGCTTGCTGATCCTAACCCTTATAGACGTCATAGGCTTGATCTACCACAAAACACTCTTTCAACATAGTCACCACCATTAGCTATGCATTTTCACCAGCAATGTACAAGAACTGGCATGCTGGTCTTGTAAAAATCTGCACCAGAAGAGATCTTCTGTTACTGTCACCATTGCTGAAACATACCATTCACTGCTTCACCATGCTCACATCTACTGTTTGGTCTCCATAAACATTTTCAAGTGTCAGTGAATGTCAGTGGGTGGCATTTTTTCCATATGGAGGAATTCAGTTCCACACTTTTGCTTCATGTGCGCTTCTATGTCAGACATTTTGTCAGACTGCTCCTCTGCTGCCATCTGTCACATGGAAAAAAAATGTAACAGAATATTGGTGGGGAGTTTCAAACTTTACCACCATCCACCTCTGATGTCATGGGCCATTGTCATTAAACATTAAAATTGGTAAATTACTGTAACTCAAAAAACTGTAAGGCTGATAGCTATACTCAGTCTCTTGGCAAGAGGCCATACTTCTGTATAAAGCTCTGTAAAAATGTATCCATAAATGTATCCATCTTACATTAAAAAAAAAAAAAACCAACAAAACAAAACAAAACAAAACAAACAAACAACAACAACAAAAAAAAAAACACCCAAAACTTTGTTGGTATTGATATACTATAGAAAGTACAAAAATATTGTGAAAATGCAAATACTACTATTGTTTCTTCTAGAGAACAGGGTGCATTTAGTTCTTCTGGGAAGATAGATGTCATTAATGCTTTTTAACTTCAGTTGAATAAATTGTTTAAATGTTGGGCCAAGACACATCTGGTGGATTTGCTTTGTCTACAAAGTATTTTATGCGTATATACATATATGCATACAATTAGTGCATGAATGTTTTGACAACATCCTATACATATTTTGAACAAATGCATTTGATTTGTGTCTTACCGCATGAACATTCTTAAGAAGGAAGACAATTTCTGCAGTTCCACAGTGTGGAAAAGAAGCTCAGAAGTGAAAGAGAACAAAGAAGAATCTTGCTTCCAATTCAGAGAGGAACTGTGGTATGTGAACAGACAATAAACCTGGTCTGCACCATCAAGGAGAAAGGAAGAAAATGCTACAGTATGGACATTTACTGAAAGATGATCCTGCATGTTTAAGACTGTGTGTAGACAACCTTAAAATTACAATGCAAGAAAAAGGAGCGATTTTTAGATGCTTGCATGACTTCATGTCAAAATTTTTTATTCTGTTTGGGTTTTGTTTATTCTGTTTGGGTTTTACAAAGAGGTAAAAGGCATAACTGTGCATGGAGATACCCTTGCATATTTGCTCTTTGAAGCATACACTGATACCCTGTATAAATGTATATTCCTTGGCTCTGCTATATTTTGCTCTCTCCTCACAGCAATAAAAGATAAATTTTATGTACCAACTGTCTTATTCAGTCTCCTTTATGAATATTTTTCCACCTAACTTTTTCCTATCTCTTTCTGCATGAACGTATGCAAAAATGACTTATAGAATTACTTACATCAGCCTCAATCTAAATCAAACATCTATTCCATGTGAGTAAAATTCAATCAAATTTCAAACTCCTTTTGATTCCAGTGGAGCAGATGTTCATCTTTTCAGCAAAAGAATATCATATTTTCTTTCCTATCAATCAGTCAAAATGAATGAATAGCTTTCATAATACAGAACATATCTTTGCAATGTGCCACATAGAATGGAGTCTTACTGTTGCAAAAGTCATACATGCTTGAGGAATACAGGCTGTAGATTTTACTGTTCATTTTTCTCAAAGATAAGAACAATTACTTCACAGAGGTAGGAAATTCTAAAACTCTGTTATTGAAGTGATTACCATCTACACGATTCAAAAAAGTTAAGTAAGGCAGTGTTATTATTTTAATCAGAGGGGGACAGATTCATCACCAAAGGATATCATTGCCTTCACTGTGGAGATATCTATAGATACATTGTGTGAAAGACTAGATTGTATTAAACATGCAATTCTTCAGATCTTTTTCTATTCATGAATCAACAAGGTAAAAAAGCAATGGCTAATGTATGTTTTGAAATTACACATAAACAAACTTATTATTAGTAGGGTAATATGCTTTAGTACACCTGGGCTCTTCTTGCTAATTTTCAATTAAGGACACAGATGTATTTTGCAACAAATATACTATGCAGTTCAGGATAGAGTACATATATATACAGGAGTACTAGAAGGATATTTAGAAATAAACTGGTTGGGAAATGATTCAGTCTTGTATAGAATAATAGGAGCACTTTTAACCACTGATTTTTTACAGTCAGGAGACACAGCAAAATACAAATCTGAAAACCTGTAAATGTTAGAGGATAAAGAAAACAGTGTATAAAACCTTTTAGATATCTAACTATGACAGCAGGTCACGGAGTAAGCAAAAGAAGATTTCTAGGTGTGAAGATATTCTCTTTATGGAATTAATGTAGAAATATGGGAGAAATTTCCAGGCAGCCTGGTCTAGTTGCTGATGACTCTGAGCATAGCAGGGGGATTGAAACTAGATGATCATTATGCTCCTTTTCAACCCATGCCATTCTATGATTCTAATGCAGTTACTCTGCAGTGTCACAATTGCATCTACAGAAATCAAAGGGCTCTTAGATTACATTTGATATTTATGTATGCTCATTTCTTCTTCTTCTTATTATTATTATTACTATTATTATTATTATTTAGAGCTGAAGTGATGAGGCTTCAGCAAGACTTTAGAAGCTTCATTCAAAGATTCTGTTTTCACCATACAAAGCAGGGATAACGAGCAGGACATAATAACACCAGTACTCAATGATTAAAAATATTGTCTTTTAACCAAAAAATAAGCAAAAGTATCATCTCACAATATTATGGTTATGTTCTTCATAGTTTCTGATGCCGCTCATTCTTATTTCATTGTTGAATACCTTCAGGAATGTGTTTGATAACATGAATGATTGAAATCAGATACTGACATGAAAGCTGTACTAGTAAAGAGTATCTCCCATCAGATACTCCTTCATTATCTAATTTAAAAAGAAAAATCTGACTTCTGATGCGAAGATCAGCACCTACACAGAGATCAGATGTCTAAATATATCAGATCAGAGTAATAATGATAATGCAAGCATTTATTATATAAAGTCACTTACACTTGTGAGGCAAAAATAGCATACAGATTCTATACTTCATTATATCTAATTATAAATATGAAAGGAAAAAAAAGAAAGCAAGTTCCTTTTTCTAACTTTTGAGACTCAACATGAGTCTTGTATCAGCCTTGCTCCTTGCTATAGTTATGAAGCTGCAGCTCATTCTAGGAGAATAACCAGATCTATTGTATTCTGTCCCAAAGCAGCTCTTGTCACAAGCTTAGTGACAGAACACCCAGACAACAAAGCTGTGTTTCGCTTACAAGTTCTTTCCTACAGTTACTTTGAATTCACACAGTGGCTCAGGTGACTTTATCCAAGGGGAAGCCTTTCTTCCTTACCAGTGATTTACAATAATGTCTAACAGAAATAATGTAAAGACAGATGTCTGGAAAATCTCTTTGTTTTCAAGAGGTTCAAAACCTCTTAGGCTTCATGAGAAGTCCATTGGTGTTACACTTGGAGTAACTTTCTGTTGAAACACAATTCACCGTAATGTGGAAAGCCCATTCATCAGCTCTTCTTATCTTGATAAATGAATAGGCTACTACTTATTTTTATCCATGATCAGGCCAGATCACAGAATCATAGAACTGCTTGGAAAGAAAGTTAAGTTTTGGTTTCACTACAGTGACTTGCTTTCAAACTTCGATAGTATGTTATGAGCAGCAGCATAAAAGGAAGTGAAGCAGAGATAGTATTTTTTCATAAGCCACACAGCAATACTCTTCAAAACAATACCATTCATGCCATCCAGCATTTCTTTTTTCCACAACCTCTCTGGGCAGCCTCTTCCAGAACCTCACCACTCTCTGCACAGAACTTCCCCAACATTCAACTTCTCTCCTTCAACTTAAAAAATCATTTTCCCTTGTATGGCCATTATCTATGTAAAGAGTTGACTCCTCTCCTGTTTGTAGGCTGCTTTTAAGTACTGGAAGGCTGCAATGAGGTCACTCTACAGCCTTCACTTCTCCAGGCTGAACAAGCCCATCTCCCTCAGGCTGTCTTCTTACGGGAAGTGCTCCAGCCCTCTGATCATCTTTATGGCTCTCCTCTAAACCTTCCCAACAGCTCACTGACTTTCTTGTATTGGGGGCCCCAGACCTGGACACAGTACTCCAGATGGGGCCTCACAAGAGCAAATAGAGAGGGACAATCACCTCCTTCTCCATGCTGGTTACCCTTCTTCTGATGGAACCCAGGATCAGGATACTATTTTCCTTCCAAGCTGCAAGAGCACACTTCTGGCTTATGTTAAATTTTTCAACCACCTGGACTCCCAGGTCCTCTCTGCAGGGCTACTTTCAAGGATTGCTCCTCACACTCTGTGTATATGCCTAGGATTCCTCAGGCCCGAGTGCAAAGCATTACACTTTACTGTGTTGAACCTCATTAGATTCACCCGAGTCCACCTTTCAAGTCTGTAGAGGTCCCTCTGAATGGCATCCCTTCCTTCCACCATGTCAACTGCACCACTCAGCTTGGTGTCATCAGCAAACTTGCTGAGGGTGCACCCAATTCCATCATCAATGACATTGATAAAGACGTTAAAGAGCACTGGTACCCAGATAGTCCCCTGGGTGACACTGCTCATTACCGGTCTTCACCTGGACATAGAACCATTGATCACCATCCTTTGTCTGCAGCCTTTCAGTTAATTCCTTATCCACCAGGTAGTCCATCCATCAAATCCACATCTCTCCAATTTGTAGACAAGGATGTAGTGGGTGATCATGTTGAAGAGCTTGCAGAAGTCCGCGTTGATGATATTGGTCACCTTCCCTTTGTCCACCAGTGCTGTCAGCCCATCATAGATGGCTAACAGATTGATTAGGCATGACTGTCCCCTGGTGAAGCTGTGCTGTCTGTCTCACATCACATGCTCATTCCTCATGTGATCTAGCAGATCATCCGGAAGCATCTGCTCCATGATCTTCCCAGGTGCATAGGTGAGACTCACCAGCCTGTAGTTTCCTGGGTCCTCCTTGCTCCATTTCTTATAAATGGGAGTGATGTGACCTTTTTTTCAGTCACCCAGGATCTCACCTGACAGCCAAGACATTTCAAATATGATGCATGTTGTAGCATCAGGAAAGCATTATTTTCTCTGTCCAAAACAGTTACCAATGCCAGATTTACCAATCTGTTATAGATGATCTGTTATCAAATATAAAGTAAAACACTATTCTTTCTGTGCTTGTGTTAGGGTAACTTTATTAGCAATTGGGATGTGCGCAGAACTCCCTTGTAAAACTGACTTACAGCCAAAAGTTACTTGTATTTGTTAATGACAAAAAGTGGTAATTTCAATTTTATTGTCAGAAAATTTGATACTTTCAAGTGTTACGCCACAGCTCCAAATACATGTGCAATTGAATCTTCATACCTTTATCAAGACATTGCAAATTATGAAATAAGAATGTTTTCACAAGCAAAATCTGTGCTTATTGCACCTGTGCTTATCACTGAATATCTTTTAGATGATTCGTTCTTTAGAAGATAGCTCTTTATTTCTTCAACAGTTTGCCTTTGCAATCATTAGGAAGAAGAAAAAAAAAATCATTGAAAGAATCCAACAAACCAAAACGCAGTTAAGGAGCCAACTAGTGAAGATTTCTTTATGCAAAGTGATGACAATATTTAAATATAAGTAATTTAATAAAAATAAAATTATATTTTTTCTCAGCTCAACATAAAATTCCAGTTTATGTTGGAGAGAAGTGATGGTACATATTCTCAGTACATGTAGTATTTTGCAATAATTTCTTTGCTGTAGTAAAACATTATTTTTATCTTGAACATTGAAATCTGGAAATAGTCTTTCATTTCTAATGTGCAATATGATTTTACACTAAAGATTTTACATTAACTGTGTTGACAGAATGCCAAAGCAAAGTTGTGGAAATAAAGTTAGAAAAATTGGAAGTGTTGTCTACATCAGTCAGCTGTGTTAATAATACAATTCGAGTGACCTCTATGAAATGCTAAATTTGAGCCATACATGGATTTTAAAAACATGAAGTGAGAATTGCCAAGAAATGTTATTGAAAATGAGTAGTCATGGTCCCCACATTTTATTTCAAGAAAATATTGTAAACTATAACTGATGCATTAATTAAGTCGTACAGAGAATTCAGTTGGGTTAGACAAGAGTAAGGGGAAAGAGAATTGGAAAGAGACAAAAAATTCCAAAAATCTGGAAAAAGAAAGCCAAGTTGCTTGAGCTGTATTTGATGGGAAGGCTATTTTTCAGCTGTAAACACTTTTTACCAAAAAAAGAATACATGTAGAAAATTAGTAAAGGAAAGACAATTGAGATATGTGACATAGCATTTTTAGAGCCATCAACAAAAGAGAACTCGGATAACTGTGAACTAGATTTGAAAGGAAGAGCTGAAGTGCCAAAAGATGAGCTCCATGTCTGTGTACTAGAGTAGGTGTTTGTTCTTGCCTTTTTTATTTTTTTCCCTCTCCAGTTCTTTTCTTTGTAGAAATGTAGTTATTGCACGGTCAGTAATTAATTTTAACAAAGTAAGACCTGGAAATTTGCCTCTTCTAAATTCAATTCAGAACAACACGAAATATTTAAAAACGTTTAATGGAAATAATTACTGAATCACAGAATGGTTGAGGTCGGAACAGGCCTCCAGAAGTCAATTGGACCAATCCCCCAGCTGCAGCCTAACTACACATCAACAGTCTTCACTACAGAAGTTTGTTTCCTAAGCTATGAAAAACAAAACAAAACAAAACAAACAAAAACAAAACAAAAACAACAGCAAAAAAAAACAACAGCAAAAAGCAAACCATAGCAAACCATTCTTCCAAAGAACAAAAGTCATTGGTTATTGTGTTGAGTGAGGAGCCCCCAACACAAGAAGGAAGTGAAGTTGTTATAGTGGGTCCAGAGAAAGGCCATGAAGATGATTATAGGGCTAGAGCACCTCCCTTATGAGGACAGGCTGAGAAAACTGGGGATCTTCAGCCTAGAGAAGTCTCTGAGGAAACCTTAGAGTGACCTTCAGTACTTGAAAGGAGCCTACAGGAAAGATGTGGAGGGAATTTTTGTAAGGACAGGTAGCAACAGAACAAGGGGAATTGTGAGGGTGGTAAGACACTGAAACAGGTTGCTCAGAGAGGTTGTGGATGCCCCCACCCCAGAGAATCAAATCCAGGCTGATGGGACTTTGAGCAGCCTGGTCTAATGGGCGGTGGGGATGGAAATAGATGATTCTAAAGGTCCCTTCCAACCCAAGCCATTCTATGATTCTATGAAGAGAGGTATAAAATTGTTTCTGACTAGTTTTAGGATGACACATGAAAGATATTAGTCATAAGCCAGTAATAAGAAAAGAATAGCTTATCCTATTCCAAAGGCAAAGGCTCACTGAGAACTTCCAGAAGGAAGCAACCTCCAAATAAAAGTGTTCCCCTCTCAGCTACCAGCCCTTAAATGCTTGCATCTGTACTCCCAGGGCTAGAAGTGTCTCTTCACGAGGTGCTCAATCACTGGTTCAGACCATGACCTTACATTTCCCATGAAGTCATGTACATTTTCCAGTCTCTGGGAACACAAAAGCAGTGTACAGTGTAAGCTAAACATCACAAAACATTGCTCCTTATGCTTCAGTGGCTTTCATAATGCATACCACCTCACAAAGTGGAGAAATATTCTAAGGTATGTAAAGGAATACAACTTCCATTAGTCAGAAAGGTTAGGGGAATCAACTCAATAATGCAATGCTGTGACAGAGATATTAGAAATCATTTCTCATATTCTTGCAAATAAAACAAACAAGAAAAACCCCAAATCCAACAAAACCTCCACTACCACCACCATTGTCAACAACAAAACAATAATAACAAAAAGAAAACCACCAAAAACATATTGAAAGGTGTTGTTATGATACTTAATGGGTTTGGTTCCTGTGGTTCCCCTACGCTATTATCTTTGATCTCAACTTCTGCTCTGTTTCTGTTTAGTCACATAATGTTGTGTTGATTGAAGAGAGAGCTTTTCTTCACATTACTACTAATCATTTCTAGAGATAGAGGCTTAGGTATAAATAAAACCACAACATTCACAATTGCTTACTGAAGCAATACTCTGTGTGTAAGGCTGCCAGCTAAAATTTGTGTTTGATGCCTGGCACAATAAAATATAGATCTTTAGTCCTATTCATCAAACCACATGTAATAGAGAAATGTCAAGAGTAAGTATTTTTTTTCTAAATGATACTCAGTTAAAATAGATTCTTTAAATAAAATACTCTGCTTGAAATAATTCAAGGATTAATAACAAATGAGACTGTTCATGACAGTTGGCCTGAGAAGCAGTTGAAAGATGTTATATCTATAAGCCCGTTGATACTGGTGCTGGTAAAATTGTTTAGTAATGTCAAACCAATATCTGGAGATTAACCTACCTATGTACTCAATAAACCCTTCTTTCAGACTTTTTTTTTTTTTTTTTTCCCCCACCCTGATGGTGCTAACTTCATAGAATAGAATCACAGGATAGAATTAGATTTGGAAGGGTCCTTTAAAGGTTACCTACTCCAGCTCCCCTGCAACAAACAGGGACATGCACAGCCAGGTCAGGTTCCCCAGGGTCTGATCCAGATTTGCCTTGAAAGTCTCCAGGGATGGGGCGTCAACCACATCTCTGGGCAACCTGTTCCAGTGCTTCACCACACTCACTGTAATAGACTTTTTCCTCATATCCAACCTAAATCTACTCTCTTCAAACTTGAAATCATTTTCCTTTGTTCTATTACAGTAGATCCTACTAAAAAGTCTGTCCCCTTATTTCCCGTAGCTCTCCTTTAGACACTGGAAGGCTGCTACCAGGTCACCTCGCAAGCTTTTCTTCTCCAGACTGAATAGACTTAGCTTGTTCAGCCTGTCCTCATGAGAGAAGTGCTCTATCTCTCTTGGATCATTTTTTGTGGTCCTCCTCTGGATGCAGCCCAACAGGTCTATTTCTGTCCTCCAAGATGTGGAGAATTCCACATCTTGACACAGTACTCCAGGCGAGGCCACACCAGTGCGAGATCACCTCCCTCAGCCTGCAGGCCACGCTTCTTTTGATGCAACCTAGGGTAGAGTTGGCTTTCAGGGCTGCAAGGGCACATTTCTGGCTCCTGTCTATCTTCCCACCTACCAGTACACCCAGGTCTTTTTCAGCAGGGCTGTGCTCAGTCCTTTCATTCTCCAGCTTGTATTGGTAGTGGAGGTTGTCTCAGCCTAGTTGCAAGACCTTGTACTTGGCTTTGTTGAAACTCATGAGGTTCACCTGGGCCCATTGCTCAAGCTTGTCTGGGTCCACTTGGACAGCATTCTGCCCCTCAGACATGTCGACTACACCCCACAGCTTGGTGTCATCAGCAAAATTACAATCAATCTATTGCTTCACTGTTTCTTTTTCTGTTTAAGTACCATTTTTACACAGTGTTGGTTTTGCATAAAAAAATAAATAAATTAGAAAGTCCTAATTATGCTAAATCATTTTAGATTTCTTTTGTAATGAAATTTACCAAATCTGAGGAGTTACATATTCAACAACTTTCCATGTAAACAAAGAGGCTTCAATGTGCAATTCTAACATGTGAAACTAATCATGTTCTTTTATTTGGATCAAGATGACATACTACTACTATGCTCTAAGATTATTCAAATCCTAAATTCAGAGTAATTTTTTCAGGTTTTCTATTACACAACACTATCAAAATAGAAAATATTCCTTCACTTTCATGATTGATTCTATACAAATTCAGTTTCTTTGCAAATGGCATAAGGTTTACACACAGGTAGAATACCAACTTATATCTACTGGAGTATACAGACACTTCGTGTGACTGACACTGATTTAAACATTAAGAAATGTAATTTGATTGTAATCATATACACTGAGGTTGAGTAAAGTGCGTGTGTTACCTGACTAGTCCACCAAAATTTTGCATGGATATTTTAAACATTTACACATAGCTGCTTAAGATTTTCTATGTGAAATTACCAAACAAAAAAACTTCAATATTTTTAATAAAGAGAGATATCTAGCTAGGCATTTGCAATGCATTACATAAGCTGCATCTTCTGTCAGAGGAAACAAATATTGGTGTGCTATAATTTAATGTTTTTTTTCTACCAGAGAGAGCAGGAAGCTTTGAAAACCTTGTTTTGGTTTGTCTCAAAGGCCAAATTTATTCTGTCAAAGCATTTAACTTCATCAAAACCTTCTCCTGAATTCAGTATTAATATGCAAGGGGAGTTTCACAAGACTTATGGCCTGTCATATTTTCAACAATACCCTACATAATGGCTGCAATATGCCTGTCATAAGCTTATCTTATTTTGGCAATGTCTACAACAATGTAGAATGCAGACCTTTTAAATAATTAGATAAATGTGTATTTTTGACAGGAACTGCTGGTTCTAAATTTCAAAGGAAACTACACTATCTCTAGTGACTGTCTTCTACACATGTATATCTTCTTTCCATATACTTTAATTATTAATCATGGTATGATGTATTTGTTTTGGCTAAGATGCTGTGCAAAGCTATATATTTTGTTAACTTGAATGTGCATTGTATACTTATGGACAATTCCACACATCTTCCTGCAAGAGTTTATGACAATATTGCTCTTGCTTTCAACAAAAAACAAATCAACCCAGATATTCACAAGCTTCTTTAGGAGATACAGCAAAATGTGAAGCTACATCTGAAACAACAAGTTTAGGTGAAAAAGCAGTACAGACATGTCAGCCTGCTATCCCACTAACATTCTGGATTTACATTTCCAGGCTGCTTTTTACCCAAGGTAAAACTCAAAAGTTGTTGGGTACTACGGATCTTCTGGTGTCCAACCAACATTATCCAAAGCTATGTCTCAATTATTACCATGAAGTGCAAACAGAGGTCAAATTTGCTATGATGTAATTATCCTCAATAACACTGCCTGTAGTAATATCTATATTTAAATCATAAGTAAATAGCTTAATTTTAAGCTTAATTAAGCTTTATTTTATAAACTTGGTTCTTGCTGCAAGTTTATTTGCCCTTATAAACATGTAGCTATAATGAATGAGTGTAATGATATTAATGTGAAATGGATTATTATGTTCTTTCATGTTCTGCTCTAGGATTGGAGTGAGTAAATTTATATGTTCTATTTTCTGTGGAGAAAATACCAATCAAATTTTTTTTCAAATGCTTTAAGAAAGTAGGTGCTAGATGTCTAAGTTTGCCAGTGCTTGAATAACCTCACATAAATTTCATCACTGTAGCTGTGGAGTTCCAGACTTGTATGAACAATAGGCCTGTACAGTGCTCTAAAGAATTTATTTTGTGTCATTTACACTGAGAACTAATCCGGATTGTGATTTATCTCATCAAATTGCAGTGACTAGCATTAGTTGTAAGACATGATTCATTTCACCCTGAGATACGTATTTGTTCTTTTTATTTCTTTCCACTGATTTTAAAGGGAACACTAGATTCTATTTCTGATAGATACCTTTGTGATAAACATCCAAAAGACCACGATATCTCACTCTAAGTATATTTCATGGGGATGAACACCAAAAGTTTCTGTAGGGTAAAATATATATTATTTTACAAACCAATACCAGTATCCCATCTTCTTTAAACAAACGTATCCAATGATTTGGCTCTGTCATTTGTCTATTATTTGATTATGAATTTCAAACTGCTTTATTTCTTTAAAAAAGATGAAACAAAATAGATTGCACTACTATGTATATTTTAACCTTTGTTATGCTCCTGTCAAACATTCCCAATCTTCTCTAGGGTTAAAGATAATTCAAGACTTTATTTATCTATTGCTCTGTTTCTAACATTATAAAGCACAAGTTCACCAATAGGTCATGTGTCGTTGGTGCAAAAAACTATTTAATTAACACCAAAATAAGCTAGCTAGAAATCACATTAGCCCTTGGGAACAGATACAGTGTTTTTATTTGTCAGTTATGGATTTAAGGGGAGAATGTTAGAACTGATATAAATCCATTAACATTGTCAACGCAGACAAATAGGCGCAGCATACTTCCATGCTGAAAGATCTGGACTCTTCCTGATGTACAAACCAAGCCTTAATATCTCAATAGCTTATGGATGTAATTTAAAGGCATCTATTATTTTGGTATTTAGAACATGTAAACAATAGACATAATATGTAGCTATTTATTATCAGGAATTTATCTTGTTTCTGCTTCTTTTTTTTTTTTTTTTTTTTTCTAAACAGCATTAGCTTGGTGATCACTCCCTATCAAATACATTCTGCAGAAAGAGTGCCAATTTTTCTTTTGTATGGATGTAAAAAGTACTTTTTCCTCCAAAAATGTCATATTTTTCTGCAAATACCCAAATGAGCAAATTAAGTGCATTCTATTCCTTTCATGAATATGAGAAGATATTTGGCTAATAGTGATGAAAACTACAGAGAAATTCTGTAGAGATTTATTTAGTCTTGATGCATGTGATGAGAAAATAGGGACATGTAAATCACAAGGGTACTAATTTCTTCAGCTTCTGACTTACAAATTAATGGCAGTGTAGAACATGATAATTTCAATTAAACAAGAATAAAGATAAATCATTGCTACCCAGGAGACTTTTTTGAAAAGACTCTAGTGGTGAAAGTAAGATTCTGATTTTCAGTATCTTTTGAATCTTTGTTTGTAGTCCTGTTGTGATATTAAACACAGACCTTTTGCAGTTTTTGAAAAGGCACAAATGTAATACTTCAATGTGTAATGAAGGAAAAGGCTGTGTGAATATCTACAGATGTTGAACTGGCTAAGTTTTCGACTAATTTGCATTTTCCAAATCCAGATTTTGTGGGAAAAATATTGTTCTAATTCGTGTGTATGAAACAAACAAACAAACAAACAAAAACTTCAGCCTCTAAACAAGAGGTCTTTTTTTTGTCTTCTCTCGACACCTATGTGTCAATGGACTGAGATTTAAAAGCCTATGTTTTCCTCTGAGGAAAGCATATTTTGTACAGACCAACATTACAAAGAAGAAACATACTTATTTCCTGATTTTGACATAAGAAAGTATTTATACTTCTGGAATGACTATTTGATCTTTGATAGCACCTGTACAAAACAATGCTAAAAAAATTTCTCATTCTTTATTGGGAACGGTTTTCTGAAATATCGTCCTTTGTTGCTCACACTACACTGGAAGAAAGAGGCAATAGGCTGAGTAAAAGGAGTGTTATTTCAGTCAATGTAGCATCTACGAGTCTGTACAAATGGAAAAAAACATACTTCTCTCAGCCCTTCCTCTTTCTCCTCAAGCTGACTACTTCACAACCATCTGTGATCGCTCCCACTAGACTCAAGTCTCTACTGTGATAAAGTCAGTTTTTACACTGTTTGCTTTTGGGTGCTAAATCTTCTTAGCCAATTACATGGTGTGTCTAATTGCTTGTACCTTTAATAATTCAAAATAATTTCAGAAGATATTAAAAGAACCTCTGAGTGTTAGGAATTTAGACATAAAATCATTGAAGATCTATACACATTTTTCTGTACCTGTACAGAGGCCTAAATGTAAAAAAACATATTTCAAGATTTCCTTGTTTATCTGTTCATAAATTTCACTATATAAACAACAATAGGGAAAAAGGTTGGTGGTGAGGGATTTGAGATTCAGATTATATATATTATTTTTCCAGAGATAATATCTTTTTTTTTAAGATTTTTTTTGTTTTTGTATAACTCTACATATAGATTTTAGAAAAGTAATCAGAATTTTATTATCTATGTGAACCTGACCTTTTTCAAAATGGAACTGCTTAATCTCCCAGAAGGATGTGCCCCCGTGCTTTAATTATTTATCCTTAACATCTTTGGTACTCTAAGGTAGAAAAAAAGATCAATATACCTCTTGTATATTAAAACTAAAACTCAGAAACAGTTGATGTGTAGAATACCCTAAAAAGATGCATCTAGCCTTCTGCTATATAATTACTGTCTCAATCTTTCTCATACTTCCTAGAAAATTAAAATATAGATCAAGAAAGGACTTTGTGATTTTTAAAGTTGGAACTATAAATTTGTAGAAGCAATGTTTTCTTGGGAAATTTCCAAAATTCAGGATCAAATCAAGCATCTTATTCCTGTGTTGAAAAAAAACTGTAATGTCTTACATAAGTATCCACACAGTGAGATTTTTGTCCTATTGAGATAGAATGTGCAGAATGGTAGAAGCCTGCAACAGCCCTGTTTGCATAAATATGCACACAAATTCATAAACACATGCACCATACCTGACAACAGTTAGCAAGCCTCTAATTATTATTTATTCTCCAAGTGGAATGGTCACAGTTGTTTAATACTTCTTCACAGATCTCATTTTCTAGACTTCTGTTCATTTAGAGGAACTATTAAATGCATCATGCAGTCCACTTTTTTCATATTGCATTTGTCCTATCATGATTTCAATATACAGGTGGCTTATATTCAGCTTGTGATTCATTTCAATATTCATATCTTTAATTAGCTTGATCAAATCAATTAATCTCTATTCTCTTTTTGTACATAAGACATTTCCCATGAAAGTAAACATTTTGGATTCTCTGAGGCCCAGTCACTGTCTCTGGGATTGCTCAGAATAAGGCACAGGCATTGAATGATTCTGTTCATCAGAACGAAGAAGACCAGGGAAGTGAACAAGCACTACATATTTTCTTTCTTTTCCATGTTTTGCATGTGATGTGAGATGCAACATACATCTGTGTGGTAATTGTCTGTGTTACAGAATTTAGAACATATATACCCATGGGGATTCAATCAAAAGGAAGAAATGAATCTCAGATTTGTTCAGTTACTGACTTTAACTGAAGGAAAGCTCTTCTATTCAGTTATGATTTGGTGTGTAACCAAGCTTTTCTTATTACTGAGTTTCATTTATCTAAAAGGATCTCTCTCCAAATCATTGACATAATAGAAACACATATTCCATTCTCTAATGTACTTATAAACTCTGCTAACCTTTCAACTGTAAAGTTAGGGAGAATACTCCCTTTTTGTCATTGGAGACGTTAATGAGAAGAGTCAGTCCCAGAACAAGCAAATTCTTTGAAACCACTGAAGATACCTGCTCCCTTTATTGTTAGATGGAGTGTTCTAGTTATTGCTCAGTGGTACTGCAACAGTTAATCTATTCCTAATCACTCATGCAAAAAAAGAAACAAAATTAATAATGAGCAAACCAAACCAAGAATCTTCACATTTAAGTTTTCTGTTTGAAAGCTGAAATGCACTTCATATTAACATGAACCCAAAACTTATCTTTACACAAAGGACTGGATTTTTCTTGGAAACCAATGTTAGATAACAGTCTGTTTGTGTTGTTGCTATTTTTTAATGTAAGAGGGAAAAATGAAAGGCTGAATGTTAAAACAAAATTCAATGAAGCAATTTCTTTTGGAAATTATACCACTTGCACTTGTGAAATTGAGTACTAACATAGAAAACCTTGCAAAAGCTGGCAGTCAGAAACACTTCCTTTGCATGCTTAAAGAACCATATCTTCACAATGAAGTACAATATTTACAGTTAAGCAGCAAAATCTGTGATTATCTTTTGTTAAAAAAGAAAAAAGTGAGAGAAAAGAAAAAGAAAGAATTTGGAGCCTGATTTGCAATGTAATTCATAGATAAAAACATGAAGTACATATTTATAACTTTCTGAGCATGGGAAATCCTACCTCTTCCTTGTTTGGCATGAGAAAGAGCAGAGTACTAATTAAGTCTGAAGCACAAAGTCTGATTCTGTTTCAAGTTTCCAGGAATAGTTCCTGATTCCCCAGGGTAGGTAATAGGCTTTGTAATTGTTTCAGCAGTTCCATAGGGGAAAAGACCCATTCAATCACTCTGAAATACCAGGTAGGGTTGAAAACCTCATTCTGCAGTACACCTCTCTCTGGAGGAGCTCCTTGCCAGAACAAAAACCTGCTGAAATTAGAAAGGTTTCTAGTGAGTGCAAAAAGCAACTTATATAGCTCTGCTTCCACTCTCTGTTTCAAAAATTGTTGAAAGATAACTGGTTTTGTGTTTCACAGTCTTTTGAATAAAAAAGAAAAGATAAGGTATAGTACTTTCTGTGCTTGTTAGTCTTCTTGTATACCTGAAGGTAATAGTTTTTATAGTATGCAAAATGAAAGTTCAAAGGAAATTGTTTAGACATAACTTTACTGCAGTTGTTACTCAAGAGGAATCTTTCTTAAATATTAAAGCAATTAATCATGATGCATCTTGTGCATAATTACATGAGACCGATGCACACAGAATTAACTGTTCACATGTTTTCAGCTAAAACATTATGTTCTCTCAGCAGAACTACTATCCTCAGGTAAACACATCTTTAATGTTTAATGGTAAGGAAAACTGAGACATCTCAAGCTTAGCAACAACAAAATTTACATGTAAGTGTGCACGTCTCATCCTCTCTCTCTCTCTGTAAATTTGTGTGTATAGGTATGTATATATTTATATATATAAAATATAATTTCTGTTTCAAATTGATCTTGCAAATCAAAGTTGCCCTGGATATTTATTTCTGATATTGGCATAAATTCATAAACTAAAACAGATTTTAAACATCTAATTCCACTCCTTGAAATTATAGAGTTGTCTTATTTTTGTACTCTAAGACATTGGGATCAATAGCAATTTGCCATTGTACACGTTTGTATCAGATGCAGTGCTCAGGTGCTGGCAGCAGGGTGCTGCTGATCGCCTCTGTGAAGCAAGGCTCCATGCTGGACATGGTTTGTTCCAGCTGGCTCCAACACCTCGGGAAATGCCTAGTCCCAGAAGCCATGAATGGCAGTGCCTCTGTGGTATGACATATTTAGATATTTTACTGGCTGACTCTGGTTCAATTTATTTTCTAATAATGGGTGGGACCATCTGCTTCCTCAGATCAACTCACAGTCATTGCAGTATTAGATGAAGATATTTTTAATACATTAAAATAATTAGAATCTGGTTATTACTTGATTTTGTCTAATACAAATTGTTTCAATCTGGCAGATTTCATAATATTTCCTTGCTTAACATTCTGGAAAGCTCAGTTAGATCAACAATGATTTTGACTGCTCTTTCTTTAGAGCAGCAGTTTCCGTCCCTTCCACTGGTATATGCTTCATAAATGATCTGAAAGATAATGACTGACACTTTGTAATTTAAGATTTAGTAACCCTTACTGCAATGATGCTATCATAATCAATTTTCTTTACTGCACCTATTATACTAGTTATTTTTGCCTTGAAAGATTATTCAACGTTGTGTTTCACCTTCTGTATGAAGGGGAACCATCAATGGCGCGCAAATACATAGAAGCTGACTATGATGTAGGTTCTCCATTTCCAGATCTACCTCCACTCGTGTGTACCAGTAAATGCCTTGAAAAAAGTATAGGAGCACAGCAAGCTTCAGAGATGCTGTGGAAATTCCTGGTCACCATATGTATGGGTTTGATGTCTAAGACAAACATTTTCAAGAAGTTCAGTGGTTTAGCTATGCCCCTGATAAAGTACTTTGTTTTGTTTTGAACTGAATTCTGATAGTTTTGTTTGATATCCTTTAGTTCCACGTTGGAAAATTTATGAAATTTCATTTCCTATTTATTCTTGATATTAATAACATTTTTATCTGCTTGTTTTATTTGCCATCATGTCTTCCACAGTCCCTTCTAGAGAGTGAAAAGTTTTAGTCCATTTATTTTCCATTATCTGAGTACTCTTGATGTGAGTGATGCAACTAGTTTTGTCATCTTTGTTGCCCTTCTATGTTGCCCTTGCTTTTACAAGTTGCACAGTATCATTTCAAGATAAGGAGGCCATCTTCAAATAATATTCAAAATGTTTGGTCCTATAATGTTTTTGTATTTTTTTCCTCTTGCTTTCTTAATACTTCTTTTTTTCTTGACCACCTTTGGACCTTGTCCTGCTTTTTCATAGACCTCCTTATTCTTCAGTGGCAGAGGAAAATTCAAAAAATGTTACTATTTATACAGATCAAGACAATTTTTCTCTTATGAATCATGTATCTATATTAAATTTATCTATATTAAATTTCACTTGCTATTGTTATTAGATTCTTCTTTGTTATCCTGAATAACTAAATAACAGATTTTATTACTGTATTACTCACCCCCCCCCAATCTTTTCTTAGATTATTTATGAAAATGCTGAACAGTAGAGGGTACAGGAAAAATTTCTGTGTAACTGTACTTGTAATCAATTTCTGACTTTTAAAACTGACTGTTCACCTCCGTTGCTTGTTTTCTACCTTTTAAGTATAAATTAGTTTATATTTCCATTGCAACTCAGTTTTTTTAAGAATCTTTTTGGAAATCTAAGTAGACTACATCATGTTTCTCATCTCCAGGGACTTATTAATTCCTTTGTTAAAAAGCTCCATTAGTTTTTTAGTAAATAATTTTTTTACTAACAGACATACTGACTTTTCCCCAGTAGAGCACATTCACTCACATGCTCAGTGATTGCTTTTTCAGTACAGTTTCTGCAGAATGCCATATTTTAAAGTCCTTAGTTCAGTGCATCTTCCCAAAACACTTTTTATAAACTGTCATCACGTTGCAATACATCTGATTTTTTATTTTATTTTTTAAAGGAACTGGCTGCTGCTTTCTAAGTGTCACTTTGTAGCACGGGTCCCTATGGGCAGCAGCTCTCCCATACCTCCCGTCCCACTGCAGGCTGCTCCCCATGGGTCATAGCTCCAGCCTGTGCTGCTCCTGTGGGGGTACCCATGGGATGTGCCTCCTTCAGGCCTCATTCACTGCTGCCCCGTGGGCTCCTCTGTGGCTTCACAGGCAGATCTGCTCTGCGCAGTGCCCATGGGCAGCAGGGAGAGAGCCTGCTCCTTTGCGGGCCTCTCCTGGGCTGCAGGAAGCTGCTGCTGTGTGCTTGGAGCTCCTCCTGCCCTCCTTCTGCTCTGACGTTGGTGCCTGCAGGGCGATTCGCTCTCAACTCTCACTCCTCTCCCAGTTGTTGTATGGCATTATTTTCCTTCGTTATATCTGCTCTCATCAAAGCACAACCATCACTGATCATGACTCAATTCTGGCAGTGGCAGTGATCCCTTCTGGAGCCAGGTGGAGCTGGCTCTTGTCTGACAAAGTGCAGTTTGCATTCCCTCCTGTTACCAAATCTTTCCACATAAATCCAATACAACCATATATTCTGTAGTGCTGGTATAGTCTTATTGACCATCAGGACTCCATTCATAAATTTTATATTTCCTGGATGGGGGATCATCAGAAGACAATCTTGCTTTCTCTACCATTTGTTTCAGCTGGCCGTAAGCTCTCATTTTAGTTTTTTTTTTTTGTCTGACACCAGTAGTCCTTCTATAGCTATGTGTAATTCTTTCTGTTTTCTGTTGTTTCCTTAGTCTTAACTATTTCTTGGGTAAAAGAATAAACATAGCACAAGTGAGTTAGATTCCATGGTTTTTTCACAAGTCCTTTGCAAACAAATCTTGGTTTTCATCTTCTGTTCAAGATTTGACATATACTTTTATTCTGAATGCTTGTTCTAATTTTGTCTTAATTATCCCTGCCTATAGAAGAGGAGTTAGATTTAGATGATCTTAAAGGTTCCTTCCAACCCAAACCATATTACTCTTTTATGATTCTAATAATAGCTAATTAGTCACCTTTTTATTTATCTCTTATATCTTTAGTGGAGATTCGTAGTTTACTAAAACCTAGTTTAATTCAAACTTTAACATTGTGGGGAAAAAAAAAATTCTTTTCTTGCAGTCAAAAATAGCAGTGCCATACATTGTTTGAGTTCTGGTGAATTAGAATTAAATAAGGTATAATCTTATGGCAGACCAGGTGGCTTAGCAGCTGTTCAGAGTATTGTGGAATGGGAAGCCTGGTTTGAAAGCAGCCTCATCTATCTTTCTCTTTTTCTCAGCTATTCACTTGGCTGGGAAAGCTCAACCATGCTGGTATTGTGAAGGTGATGCAGTTATATGGCCTGACCTTGGCTCCTCTATGGAGAATGACTAATGATGAGGGATGTGAGCAAAGGAGCAGGGGAAATGACAGTTGCTGAAGATATGGTTACCTCCTGCTGATCAGCTGATAAAGTAGCATAGAAGCTGCTGGCCTGCTGTTTTTCTTGCTGCATTTATTTTTTGTAGTGTCTGTAACACACAATGATTTGCTCCCACTGCAATTCAATGACATATCTAAATTAGCAGGTGCAGACAAACCTCAGCTTGCAATGTCCATGCTGTGCCAGCAGTGAAACTGAACGATAGAAGGCCCTGAATATTCTTGCTGTTAGATGCAGTGTAATTTTTTTGTATGTTGTAACTTATTTAAAACACTACAGGCTCTGCCCTCTAGCTTCTCTCCTAGAAGAACATGTGAGGACTTTTTTTATCCTTCACTCATTTATGTATTTAACATACAGCCCACAAACAGACTGCTCTGGAATTACAAATGATCCATAGCGGCAAGCGTATATCAAAAAAGATTTTTTGTCTTAGCTGAGTTTTACAGAAACCTAAGATTCAGTTTGTGAGTAAATGATTGTGTTTGTATCTAGTATATAGAGAAAGACAAGAAAGAGATTTGTGATAACACAGTACCAGTCCTGCCAAACTTACCAACATATCTTCACGATCTACTCTGCTGACCTGCTTTTTTGGAAGAACCAATTTGATCATTCTGAAGAAATCTACTGCCAGATTTTCTAAAATAATATTAATCTGTTTCTTGGGGTTGTTTGAATTAAAAAAAAAAGCAAAACAAAACAAAACAAAACAAAACAGCAACAACAAAACAAAACAAAAAAACTACCCACAACCTTTTACAAAGTTTTAAATTCTTCATTATCTAAATTTTAATAAGACTAGGATGTATCAGTGCAGAACAAGTACAGACAGCTACACCTTTTACCCAACTAAATAAACATACCCAAATAACAATGTCTGAACCAAAATGACTTGAGAAAATATTTGCTTTAACTTTATCTGAATACAAAGGCCAGAATTTCACTAATACTTGAGTTTCCACTGCCTAATACCTTGAATAGTTGCCATATTGGTGGAAAAAATATTGAAGTCTATCTTCCATCTGTAGTCATGTAAATGAACAAGAAGAGTATATGAGGAACCTGAAGCATGTAATGGCTATAGAGTAAATCATCTTAATGAATATGTAATCAATCATGAAAGAAACAAAACAAATGTGCTTCAGAAAAAGCTTTCTTTTGGCTATTAAAATTTATGCTCTTAATTATAATTTGTCTGTTGTTTTATGGGCAGTACTTTTTCATTTTAGCCACTTTGTTTTTGCTATGTTTTCTAAGGAAAAGTAAATCCTTACTAAACACTTTAGCATTTGATGTTTGCTTGTTAGTTTTTATTCTGAAACTGCTGAACTTGAAGCTGTTTTCTGGCTTCAAGCAAAATAGTGTGAAAGAGCAGAACTTTTTTATTGTATCTCTGTTAGTGTCCACCAGCCCCCAGGGTTTCATTTTGTAAATTGAGTCTGGCTTACTGTAGTAATTCTCAAAAAGCAAATTAGAATGTATTGTTAACACAAGGAAAAGAGGGAAAAAATCATACATCTTTATTATAATGAAAATAAGTCACTTTAGGTAAATAATGTAATGCAGCCCTGTAGCCAAATTTGATTGCATTTTTCTTTTAACAGTAGAAAGAAGTAATAAAAACAACATGCATACATCTGAAAGCTTACTCTAGACAAATGCCTCATATCAATATTAATTCATTAATTACACTGATGTCTAAGGTGTTATACTTTAAAGAAAAAACTGAAAAAATAATGAACTACTAGAAAGAATTGCATAACTCAAATACTGAATTTTATTTTTTTTTAAATGTAAAGCCTTTACATTCTGTGTATACAAAAAAGGGACTTTTTTGATCTAATTGGAAAGATAAATTATGATTTAAATGATCAAAAGGAAAGAGAAAACATGTATATTGACTGTGCCAAAATTACTGAATTTGTATTTTAAGAGTCAGAACAGAACAAAGGCAGCTGAAATTCACAGACGATTGAGCAAAGCTGCCAATGACCACAATTTTAATATCGCTTTTTTCTGGATTTGTAAAAATAAGAGAATATCCCTTAAACTTGGTATCCACCTCTGTAAATAAGCAGAAAAAAAAAAAAAAACTAGGCTGAAACTCTATTGCAATTATTCAATAGTTGTTAGTAATGTAGTGATAATGTAGTGATATCATTTTAAACTTAAAATAAATAATATTGTATTTTAGAAATAATACTAAAACTTCCATCCATGCAGCTGTAAATATCTTTTAATGCTTACCAGCTGTGCCATCTTCACAGTCTCCATTTATAATGCATCTCTGCTATTCAAATATTGATAATGTGGTTGTTTTTCAGTTAGACCAATATTAAATATAAACATGAGGAGTAAGACTTCTTAGATGTCAGTTCTGAAGTTTATAGGTCTGTATTTGTATACAGACAGTTAACGCCAGAAACGCCTTAGGGCATGAGAACCACAAGAACTTCTTACAGCTCTCTTTAGCAGTCAGATAATCTCTCCTTCTTCTGTCTGCTGTTTCAAAGTGTCTCTCACAATAGCATATTTTTTACTTTTGCTGAACAAGTTACACATTTCTTCCCCACTAGTGTCTGGATAATATAGGAACTTTGTCTTTTGTTTTATCCAATGCTTGCTTACACACTGTTGCTAAATATAAGTAAACTTTGTTTCATTTTCAATTGTATGACTGTGGAGTGCCCAACCAACTCATACAGGACCATAGATTGTCTGATCCACATGGTGAAGATGCCCATCTCTTCGTTACTTCTCTCAGGTTCAAATAACAATTTCAAAACCACTACAAAAGATTTTTAATTGTGATAGACTTCAAAAGACACTGTGCAGCCATCATATCTTGCAGCTCCTCTGCAATAGGCTTCTTCCTGTCAAAAATTCTTCAGTGGTCAAGAATATACTCATTTCTGGAGACCTTCCTTAGCAAAGAACTATTTTAAAGAAATATTTTAACTCTGCCAGCTTCTGTTCTCTGGCTTTAGTAGCAGGTATCGTGGCTTGCAGGTGGCATCAGTGATGTCAGTACGAGATACAAGAGCACTGAGTGGACAGGTTTCATGGTGAGTGACTTGATCAGTAATTATACAGATAAAATTAAATGGTTTTTTTATTGGTTGAAGAATAGAATATTTTGCATTGGAAGCTTGGAGCTAACTAAAGCATCAGCTTTTCAGTGCATTGCATTGACAAGGCATTTAAATATGTTAATTAACACATCTCACAGTGAGAATGTAGAAGTCAGGCAAGTGGCCTGTTTGTTGCATCATTTCAAGCAACTTTTCTCTCAGTCAATCTTGATTTGATATCATTTGAGTTTGTACATCTTTCAAAGAGTAACATCAGAAGCATGGAATATTTTTCCTGCAACTCTTTGCTACAGTTTGTAGGTCTCAGTTTGGTCTTCTGGTATAAATTGGATGGGACATTTATTTGTTACTTTGCTGATATGATGTCACGGAGTTAACTAGATCTGTCTATGCCCGTGACAGGGGGGCAGTAGGCCCCTGCCCTTCCCTCCCACCCCGGCCCTACAAAATGGGAAGGAAGGAAGGAAGGAAGGAAGGAAGGAAGGAAGGAAGGAAGGAAGGAAGGAA
>NW_024884253.1:53902298-54018951 GCF_019232065.1 Centrocercus urophasianus
AATCTAATTGAAATTGAGACTAATAAATAAAATACGATAGGAGAGAGAGAGTTCCTGAGATCGAGTCAAACCTGAAGAGCTTGGAACGGCTAGGAAAGCACCATCCAGCACCCATTCCAAGGCAGTAAGAGACCGCCCCACCCCGAAGGGCCAGATCCTGTGACTTCCATGATACAGGAATAGGTACCTGGAATTTGAGCATTAGCACTTTAATTCCCAGTACACTACATGATGTTTTGATGTGGAATACTGAAAACCAAAACCATAAAACCATGACGTATGATAAAACAGTCTCAATATCAGAGTAGTCTTCTGTCCTTCTTTTCTTAAGAAAAACATAGAAAAGAAGTTTTAAGGTATTTTGGAATCTAAAATATAGCTAAACCCATAAATCCAGTGGATTCCAAAGTAAATTTGTCAACTAAGTATTTTTGAAGCTATCTATGGCATTTATAAACATTGGCATTTAATTATGCTTGGTATGTAATTTAGGTATTATGATTTCAGTGTCTGAGCAATACTTCACAATCTTTACAATGTATTTTGAATATAGTGATATTTCCACTTGAGACTTGAATCACCCACAGGAAAAATTCAGCACTTCAGTCACTTAGTCTCATTGTCCAACAACCTTATCTTGTATTGTTGTATATCTTTTTCTATTGCTCTTGGTTTTCCCTGGAAAAGAGTAGTTTCATCATTTTTAAGAAAACAGGATAAATAGCTAACCTTGAAAATAAAAGAAAAAAAGAACCACTACCACCACAAATAAATAAATAAATAAATAAAATGACATTATAAAGTATTTTAACTGATTCCTTGCTATGACTAAGAAATGAGAAGCGAATGTTACTAATTCATGATGGTTGCTGTACATAAAGGCGAATACCTTCTGAAGCAATCTTAGCCACTGTTTGCTCTGTGTTAGATTTGCAGTATTTCACCTCTTTCTGACACAGAAATAAGGAAAAATTCTACCAAAAATTTATTACCTGCCTCAACTACAAGTTTAATTTTTTCTATCTTCTAACACTTTGACTTGAAGTACTTTAAATGCTTTGAAATATTTACTTAAAAGTAAATAAAAGGAAAATTATGTGTTATTAATAACTAATACTAGTTGAACAATCTGATTGTTATTTTAGACAGAAGATGCAATTATTACTTGGAAGTTGTAAGAATTATGTTTCCAACTGTTTTCAACAGCTACCTTGATGTTCCTTTTACATTTGACATTGTTTTCAATTTGCATATCTTGCAGGGCATCCTAGAAATAGAAATATGGACACTGACATCTCCATATCTGAAGCATTATGGTGTATAGCATAGCTTTTATCTTTTAGTCTTGTTGCAGATGTAAGCTTTTATTTTCCTTCATATTATTTCTGTTTACTGCACTGACATTAACACTCTATGAACTCTAATAGAAGGTAATTTTGCAATTTCTTTTATTGTTTCTGACAAGCTCAGAAGTCTTATAAAGGGTTAAATTTTCCTCAGCTGAAATTAATTTCAGATTTTTTTTTTCTTTTCAATTGTTAGGTCACAAATCTGTGTCAGGTAAACAATAAGCCTTTGAGCTTAAAGGCAAAGTCACGGAAGAAAGCTGCAAATCAGTCTTGTTTTTATTTTTTTTCTTCTTGATGTTGCTCTCCTGCAAAAGTAACAACTCCTACAACATTTATCAAGAGCTTACTTAAGTGCTTACTACCTATGTGAATTGCTGTATGCTAGTCAGTAGAATGAGAGGAGTGTTTGTTATAGCAGTTAAGCTGCAAATTCTCCCATGTTATCAGGATCTATTTAATGCAGCAAAAATGCTTTCTTTTTTTAATATAAAAAAATAATGTTGGTGACAGTTTGCAAGGGATATGTAAAGTGCAAGTGCCTCTACTTTTAGTGTCTATCACATTGGAAGGGCTGACAGTCAAACGTGAATGTGGAACTCTGTCATGACAGTCTAAGTAATGTCCTGCTGTAATGACACCCTGTCAGAACAGTTGAAGATTCATTGCAGATTCTCTTATTTAGGGGATCACCTGTAAGAATAAATTATTATTACTCCTCCTCTTACTTCACAGCTCACTTTAGTTTTTCCATGTTCATGGTGTGTCTCTTCTGCTTTGTTCAGTTAGTGTGAGAAATACTCGTTTCTACTTTTAATGAAATATCCTACTTCTCTTCTTTATAAAGCCAAAATCAAACAAACAAGAGACCCTGCTACTGACTCATACTACTTGCATACACTACTCAATTACCCCGTACCACAGAGCTAACTACACTAACGAGAATATTTTGTGTGAGATCACTACAGGCTTGGATACATAGAGGTGTGATATAAAAGATTTGCCCACACACTTGGTTTTTATTTCTTTAGTGAAATAATAGATCTTTCCTTTTCTTTCCTTTGAAGTATATATATATGTATATTTCTACACAAGTGTCACTTTGCTGTCACTGAATCCTTGTGAGATGTTATTTGCTGAACATCTTTAGAACACATCTGTCTGCTGTAAAACACTGAAAATTTCTAGTTAATAGTTAGCTATCTACCTAACTTCAAGAATTTCTTCAGGCAATCGATATATTTCACTCTGATCTTTTATCAAGAAAATGGAATCTGACAGTATGTCTTTGATAGTCTACATAATGAGAAGGGGCCAGAGGGACTTGAAGATGTTTTATTTGTAATAATATTCTTAGCACAATATGTGCAGCCAAATAAGATCAACGCTCTGTGATTTTAAACAAGAAATCCAATTTTCTTTTCCAGATATTAATCTTTTACTGTTTTATTTATTTTTCTCCTGGACAATTTTTTTCCCTCTAAATTTCAGGGAACCTGGTCTATGAAGAAGCTGGAGCATCCATGCCAGTCATGGTTCTCCCTTCCTCTTGAAGAGAAGTAAAGTGCTTAGTATCAGAGCCTGTGTATACAGCTGGTCCTCTTTAAGTTGGTACAGCTTATGTGCTCTTATATGCATGGACAGTGGTCTGGTATAGGTAACTATACTGAAATGTAAGACACGAGAAAAGGCTGAGAAATTAAGGTCAAAGGCAGTCGTTTTAGATTTTGTAAGTTCTTTCCACAACTTCTGTAAGGTTATGGAATGGTGGTCAACAAGACCAGGATTTTTTCAGTGTTATTAAATTGAGAATTCTTTAAAAAGGAATAGCTCTGTTCTTGAAGAATTATATCTATCAAGATGACACAGTGATTCCTAGAATTATAAGAAGAACGAAGAAGGTGATACCCAAGTACTACAAGGCCAGCTGCGGAAATCTGAACACTCCTGGGAGTTGAGAAAGCAGAGCTTGTGAAGGATTAAAACTGTAAGACAGGTACTTTGTGTGAATCTGAATGTTTGAAGTGTTTCAGTCATTGAACAGAGTGACACGAAGGCAGTAGTTTGGCCTTTTTCTGGAGTGAATATGAAATGAAGAAAAAATTATGAGCAAATTTTACCTCAGAAAAGAGAGCTGATGTCTCCCTATTCCACATAAATTGTCATAAGACTATGAAAGAAATGTCTTCTGAATTTGAATTAGAAGGTAGATAGGAATAGATGAACAACAGTATGAATAGATCTTGGGCTTTGGCACTCACTAAAACCTTTCTGTATATAAAGCCAAGCAATGTGATAATCCTGAATCAATTAAAAAAAAAAAAAAAAAAAAAAAGTGACTACTTTCTTGAATGAATTTGATCAAATCAACTTAAGTTCAAGCCTGTTTGAGTTACAAGGTGCCCAGCAGGGTGGATCTTGACTTCTGAGAACATCCACTTCAATTAATAGAAATGAATACACTTAATGCTTCATGGGTATTAATTTTCTTTTCCATATGTGAAAGCCATCTGCTATTTCTGTTTGTCAGTTGAAGAGCCTGAATTTAATTATATAGGTAAAATAAACTATATGTGAAGATTAAGGGAAGCTGATAAACTGTAATTTGACCACATATCTCTTAAAATTATTGTTTTTAGATGAAGCACCAATGAAAGACTTACTTCTCGTGATAACAACTAAAAATAAAATTAAAAAAGGCTTCTGGTCCTCGGTGTTCAGTAATGATCAGTAGTACTGAACGTAAGAAGCTACTTATATCACAGTGATTATGTTCAGTGTGGAACTGCCATAAACACTCCTTTGAAGATTAAAATCTTTGTCTTAGGTTCCTGATTGCTGTGAGTAAATGTTCTGAAGACTATATGAAATTCACAAAATAAAGAGTATTTGTTAATTTTCTTAGAGGAAGAATTTTCTGAATTTTAAGTAGAAAACAAGTTTTGGGTACAGAGCAAGAGAAAACAGAGCAGAACTGCACACTCCTACAGTCCATCTATAGTCAACTTCTCATGAATTAAATGTTTTTCTTTTGAACCAGAACTCTTGATTATTCCTGCTGTGGTTTATATTGCAGATCTACTTGACTGCACAGCCTGTTTTCTTTCTGAATGAAAGTTAACTAGAATCACATTCATAGAGGCTGCTAGTATGCATTCAGTTGATTGGACCACAGGCTGTCTGAATTCAAGTCTCTTGCAATGCTCCTAGTGTGTCTATATTTAAAGCAAATATCCACTATTAATCTCTACAAACTTGTTCGCAGTGGATTTCATTGTTTTCTGCACATCCTTCATTTCCTTGAAGACAAGGCCTGCAATTCTTTTTAGCCTCTTCAAGGTAGAGAGAAAAGGATGTAGATTTAGAGCTCGCCTGTACTGTGGATATTGAATAGGAAGGTGCATTGTTGTTTAGGTGTTCAGACAACCAGAATGCACCTGGGATTAGACAATGACCCACTTAGATACATAAATATTCACGAGGAAGGGAACGCATGATAAAAACAAATGGGTGATTTTGTGCAGTAGGTTTGCCATGGCCAGACTCCTCAGGGTCTCAGCATACATAACAATTGCTTCGGAACATAAACATCTTAACCACAAATGTACCTCTCCATTCCCAGCTTTCCCTGACTGTTGTTGCTGAACATAATGTCACACTTTATAGAATATCCTTTTGGTCAGCTTGGGTCAGCTGTCCTGGCTGTGTCTCCTTACTGCCTCTTTCCCAGTCAACAGACTACTGGATTTGGTGAAGGCGGAAGTGAATGGGTGGGGAACTAAAGCAATTTCCCAGTTAAATCCCTCATTACAAAAGGACTTACAAAAGTTTTCATGGATATATATGCATGTAATTTCTTTTTATCATTCCCGTAGTCTGCTCTCAACAGGCAAATGAAAATCCTTGGGGAAGTGTGTTCTGATGGTCTCCTTGGAATAAGTGTGACTCCACACCATCCTAGTTAAATGTCACCATCTTGTCCACAAAATACGGGATGGTCTAGGTTTCTGATACACAGGAGAAATGGGTGGCTTAGATGTCTGACTATTGAGATGTACGAATCAAATACTGTCAGGATTTTGTGTATACTAGTAATGGGAAAATTCCACCAATGATCTATCTTTTTATATTTTTAATAAGTTTAAAATCAAGAAAAATGTTGCATTGCAACGCATGGTATTGTAAAAGAAAATATCAACTTGGCAGGAGGAACAAATCTTGTTAATACGAGAAAAATTATGCTGTATCTAAATCAACTACATGCATAGTATATTAACTCCAGATATAAAACCTTGATCAACAGTAGAGGTAGAAATGTTTCCATTTAAAAGCTTTATCAAAAGCCCTAGGGCTTGTTGTGGAAACAAAATCCCAAACCAATTGCATTAAACTATTTTTAAATAATAAAATACAGCACAAGTGCATAAATCACCTTGTTGGCCTAAGCAGAAGTTTTAACTACTGAAAGAAAACCCTTCAGGCCTGAATAAATTTTCTGAGTTTTTATTTTTGACTTTTTAAAACTACTGTAAAACTCTTATTTCTAAAGGAAAACTCTTAAGAGAAAAGCTACTCCTAATGTAAATGTTCAGAAATGTTTACTAAGATATTTTTATTTTTATGTTCCTACAGGTGAATACGAACAGAGATACATAATCTACATAAATTTTCATACTATTAAACAGCTAAGAAGTCACAAAAATGTATGCAAATAAAATAATTATAACCTTAGTTTACTCTGATGTGAATAGGTTTACTTTTCTTTCTTTCCAGCTGTTACACATGAGGCAATTAAATGGTTTTAAAGCAGGAGAAAGCATGAAAAAAAATATAATTGTAAACTAGATTATGAATACCTTGGAATTATGGCTCATAACCTTGTTTACAGGATCAAATCTAAGTTCTGGAGTCCAGTCTTACTATTAGTTCTGTAGAGAGGTCATATGTGCATATTAAGAGGGCTTGTGGTTTCTGTTAATCATAAGCTGTAAGTCCAAACACAACCCTTAACTGAATTGTTTTACCACAAACTCATGCCAACTACAGAAGTTAAATTGCATGTTTTCATATGAATATGCATTTATCCTAAGCATATGCAGTCTTTTCTCTTCAGTTCATTTGTTTTATAGTCACTAGTGCACTGGATGAAATCTTCATACTTAGGTTATGCTCTGGTAGAAATAATAGACTAATAAAGTCTCTTAACATTAGTCATTTCAATGAGCTAATGACCCCTTTTCTTGGAGGAAATAATCTCTTACAAAGTTCTATCACAGCTTTGAATTACTGCAAGTTCATATCAGGCTGTTAAACACTAATGGGTTTAAAAATTGCCACACAAATTTTTAAAAATTTCTTCTGTAGCCCCTCTGCTTTCCTTTCATCCTGAGCATTCCTATCAAGCTAAAGGAGTTAGGTGGGCAATTTTTAAAGCACATAACCTAACAGTGGAACAGCACTTGCCATATAACCTTCTAGATGCTTTTTCTCCATCAGGGTAAATGATTGATTAACTATAACTTAGTTATGGAATAATGGAACAATACTCATCTTCTCTGGGGGTGGGGTGTTGTTCTGCTTTCTTTCTTATTTTCTCTTCTGCAGTTGCCAAAGACTTTTCAGAAAGGAAAGACAAAAATCTCACTTATTATTTGTGTCAGGGATCTAATTCTAATATCAAAATTTAGATTCTAATAGGATAATAATATCTACCATGAGTTAAAATACATGGAATTTGAGATATCTTCATGCTGTGCTACCTCCACTAATGCACTTAGGAGGATTCTTTAGGAAAACATTTTCTGTCTCTTTATGCACGTACATATTTGCTTATTTATGTAAATTGTTTCCACTCATACAGTTCTACTGGTGGGAGACTTGTAAATATAGAAAGAAAAAGTGAAATGAGGAAGAAAAAAAGTGAGAAAGAAGAAAAAAAGAAGGAAAAAAAACCAACCAACATGAAAGCTTTTTGTTGAGAATTTTCTTGTTTATGTAATAATACATGTATGTTACAAATACAAGGAGCTGAAACAAGCACAACCGCTTCTAACAAAATCTATCTGAACTGTCCTGTTCTGGACTGTAACTAGTTTGGGGATTAAGCCTTCTAAAGTGGGGTTTGAGTTTCTGTAGGATACAGGCTCCTTTTCTCATATATTGCTCAGGTCAATCTTTTTATTCTTTGCTTCATTAGTCTATGCTATGTGCCCTTTCTTTATACATTTTTTAACCCTCTAAAATATTATGTATGCTTGCTACATTTGAACTAATTAGCTCTACTGTCATGCTTTAAACAAAGTAATAGAGACGCTGAGCAGTGCAAAGGGATCGCTTTATGGAAGATCGCATTGCCTGTAATGCAGCGCTGGAACAGTTATTGCAAGTTTTCAGGCAAGCTTGAATGGACCTCCAGAGTCTCAGTATGACAAAGGTTTTATTTCACAGACCAAATACTAAACCTTTGTTTCCTATGGATTTTAATGGAGTTCTGATTTAAAAGCAACAACAATCATAGAGCTCTTCAGTGTTGCAAAGAAAATATAAATCTGTGGAAAAATATCCATAGTGATCAGAGTAAGACAAAAATGTACTTCTCTATTTTCCTCACCATTAGACAAATGGATTTCTGAGCACCCATAAAATGCAGGAGTGGAGCATAAAAACTACAGTGTGATAGCTCACACCATTTTGTCTGAGATATAAAACTGGTCTTTTGTAGCATTTACATGCAGAGGCAGTGAATCAGTTCTATTTCGTTAAAATATTACCTTTTTATTCTTTTGTTGTATACAGCACGCAGAACAGCAACAAAAATGTCTCCATCCTATCTGAGCACAGGTACAAGCCAGCATGTTAATTATAGACTTATAAAATTGATATTAATCTTTTTTTCTGAAATAGAATCTTTTTCTATTGCTATAAGTTGCTATAAATTGCTCATTAAACTTCAAGCAAGGCAATGCAGCACTTGCTACCATTTATAGGCAATGCTCTCCAAAGTATAATTAGAGGGAGTATTATGACACAGAACAATGGAGACAATTATTTCTGAAGTTTATTAATGCTAATTAGCATATGGCATCTAAGACAGCTGCTGATACTTCATTGCTAAATACTGAGGGACTAATTAGTGTTTGGTGTTAATTAGCTTCTTCTGCATGTGCACTGTCCTTAGATGCATATACACTGTCACCACTGGGCTATTAAAAATCTGGCCTAAGCCTTCTTGCAGTAGTGGGGTATGATATTTAGGAGATTTTGCAGACTGTAAAGCACAGCTCTCTAACATGTCGTTAATAGCCACTGCATGAACTTTAACAAGCCAAATTCACAAGTTCTCATTGCTGTATGGTATAAAAATTTATTATGTTAGTGGCTGAATCGTGTATAAATTATTAAAAAATGACAAATTCTTGCATTTTTATTAATAGAATTAACATCCTGAGATATAAAAAATGTATATATAATAAACTGAGAAGAAAGGAAACAACAGAATTTTCCAGGCTTACATGGTTGTATCTTCTATTTAATCTCTTTCATTTTAAATATAGTTGATCGGGATTTATTTTTTTCTTGTAGAGATCCCTTTCCACTATGTATTATCAAACATGTTTACCTTAGAATACAATTTTGGAAGTTTAAAATGTTATTTAAAAAAAAAAAAAAAAAAAAAAAAAGGTGAAGAAACCCAAAATAATAAAGCTGTCTTTCTGTAGTCTGCAAGTAGGAAATGAGCATTTCTTGTTTTCTTGTTAACAGATTAGCACTGCTTTCCACAGTATGTTATGTTATTACTTAAAAACAGTTGTTGTTGTTGTTTTCCAGAACATATCTTTCCATTTTGAAATCTGTGTGTTGATCATAAAAGCCTTTTTTTTCTTTATTTTTATTTTTATTTTGGTAGTTAAAAATTATTGGGTTTTGTGTTGCCATATTTCTATACAGCTAGAGAACTTATTTCCTTTAATGGTAAGAAGGGGACTGAAATGATCACAAAGACCAAAACCAACCCAAAAGATAGTAAAGATTGCTAGTTAAATCTTTTCTGGGGGCTGCAAGGTTGCCCTCTATTTCATTATGGCAGAAAGTGTCTTCATTGTAAAAAAGAGAGTAGAGGTCAATAATTATAGATTGTAAGATACTTATGGCCTACCACAGAAGATTCTAACAAGAATAGGGAAAAAATAAAACAAGAATGATAATGTAGGATCTCAGCTGAAATGTGAGAAAGAAGTGACAGGGACACCTGATTACAAAAGCAGTAGTAAGTTTCAAAATGAAAATTGAAACTAATTGTCAGCCCCAATTTGGCCTTGAGATAAGTCCACTTCCCCATCCACTTTCTAGCCCTAGGTCAAGAACAATTTTGACTTTTGAAATCATTTTAACCCTGCATTGGAAGCTGCTTTGTAAAATATCAAATGCATATTTAAATGGTTTTATTCTGTAGACTGGAGTTCTGCAGCAGCAAGATTTTCTGTTCTGTAGGGATGATTAAAAATAATTATTTCAAAGAACTCTTGGAAAGGATCTCTTTCAGACAAGTTAAGTCTAAAGTGATGCTTAAGAATTTGCGGTTATAGAAGCCTGATTAAGAAAGTATATATTAAACACTAATGAAACCTCTGCTTCTTAGTGTCTTCTAAAGACATTAAGATGTATTGAATTCACAGGATAAAGGAAAGTAAAATTGTAGGAGCTTTCTGATCCATGATTGAAAAATCTGTCTTGATATTCCAGGTAGAAAACATGATGCTCAAAAAAGCAAAAACAAACAAACGAACAAAAAATTTTATGACTGAAAGCCAAAAGAAATAAAAATGCAGTCAGAGAACTTAGTGAGAAGTGATGACTCTATTGAGAACATTGGGAAATAACAAAAGGAAGCCTATTCTGAAAAGGCTATCACAATTAAAACTGAAAATCTGGCAATAATAACACAGGGAGTACATATATTGGAATGTCTATATCAAATAAAAATTAAACAAATGGAAAAGATGCAAGAAATGCAGTAGATCAGCTCCATCCTTGTATAGTACAAATAAAAAGTCTTATTTGTATTTATTTCTTCATGTGTTCTCATACATGTTCCTCTTGGGAAAAGTAGAAAAATTTATAATATAAGTAAATTGTTAGTTGAAAGTGCAAGTAACATTCTTGTTTTCAGTTGGATGCTGGTGTATACAGTAACATGTTGCCATTAGCAGTAATAACAATTATATGTCAAAAAGATGGTATTTAAAGATTTAAATGGGGTAAGTACATCTCCACAGAAAAACTGTAACTAAGCAGATAGATAGCGAACTGAAATAGTTAAAACTAATAACAGTGCTCAAAACACCAAGTCCTACCTTAATATTGTAAGTCTATCTAAATTTGGACTTCCTATACATAGAATCACTCAGGTTGGAAAAGACCTTAAAGATCATCAAGTCCAACGGCAAGCTAACCAAGCTACTCTAACAACCCTCCACTAAATCATGTACCTGAGCACCACATCCAGATGGTTTGTAAACATATTCAGGTATGGTTACTCAATCACCTACCTAGGGAGCCTATTCCAGTCCTTATACAAGCAAACACCCGAGTAACTCAGAAATATACTCTATGGACTGAATAAACTCTCTGTCTTGGATTCATTTGTGAGGTGGATAGAAGCATTAGGAGATGATTCACTGACTGAAGCAGGAAGACGGTAATCTTTTCCTAAGTACAGTCTAAAAGGAATTTATGGAAAAAAAAAAAGAAGACTTTCTTCTAGGTATTATGGCAAAGCAAGAAATCTCAGCTAGAAAAGCAATATTTTTGCCTCTTACCTTAATTATTAATGGAAAAGAAAGAATGCTGTGTCAATACGCCTATACTATTTCGGCGCACTGTGCTCTGTTCTACATATGTTGCTTTTACCTTGCCTCATCTGTTGGTGCCTGCAGCTAGGCACACAATGTTAGATTTGCCAATTTGTTTACCTAAGCATGTATTGTAATTAGGCAGAGAACAAAACTTGTATAGAGAAGGATTTTGTCTACTTCTTTTAATCGGTATCTGACACCAATGACTTTTCTATCTGCTGTGGCAGATCAGAGAGGCACACAGGGAGGGTGATCTCTCACATTACTTCAGTCTCATTTTACTGGGATCAATAATTCACAGAGGCAGCAAATAAGAAGAGGGAAATGGAGTGTACTTCTGTCAAGAGGTGATAAAGGTATTACGAAAGAGGAAGACACTATTTTTTCTCCCCACTACAATGAATACATCTAGGTACATCTATGAAACAGGGCAAGAGTGATTATGTGATATTGTGATTATGGGATATTAAGTTAGAAACTGAAAATCATGCCTTGGTTTGGAGAACGCTTGTTTTGTTTCGGTGTTGAAACTTGATTTATAGACAAAAAACATATATTACTTTTGATAATAATAGGGCTAGGGGTTAGAACAAAGCCTCACAGTAGCATTGAGTGTTTAACAAATTGTATTTATTTTTAATGAGGTAATGAAATGTATCTCATTTTAAGTTAAAAACAAAAACTACAAAATAAAATACCCAAAAAAACACAAAAAAAACTCTCACAATGTTCTCTCCCATAGAAGCTGGAAGCCTGTGCCTTGGACAGGTACACCCTTTGCTGAATAACGAACTGACTGGAGGGCTGGGCCCAGAGAGTGATGGTGAATGGATTTAAATTCAACTGATAATTTGTCACAAGTGGTATTCCTCAGTAACTGGTACTGGGGCCTGTCTTGTTCAGCATCTTTATTGTTTTGGACAAGGGGATTGAGTGCATCCTCAATAAGTTTGCTGATAACACCAAGGTGAGAGGAAGTATTGATATGCCTGGGGGAACTAAGGCCCTTCAGGGGCATCTAGACAATCTGAGTAGATGGGCAGAGGCCAATGGGATGAAGATCAAGAAGACCATGTGCGAGGTTCTGCACTTTGGCCACTACAACCCCAGGCAATACTAAAGGCTTGGGGGCAGAATGGATGTAAGACTGTGTGGAAGAAATATATTTGGGGGGCTTTGCTCAGTGGTTGGCTGAACGTGAGCCAGCAGTGTACCCAAGTGGTCAAGAAGAAATAGTGTTGCCAGCAGGAGCAAGGAAGTGATCATCTCTCTGTACTCTGCATTGTTGAGGCCCCACCTCGTGTACTGTGCTCAATTTTGGACCCCTTGCTACAAGAAATACATGAGGCCCTGGAGCATGTCCAGAGGAGAGCAACAAAGCTGGTGAGAGGTATAGGGCACGTGTCTCATGTGGAGTAGCTGAAGGAACTGAGACTGTTTGATCTGGAGAAGAAGAAGCTCAGGGGAGGCCTTACTGACCTCTACAACTACCTGAGAGGAGGTTATGGTGAGATAGGAGTCAGACTCCTCTCCCGCATAACTGATAATAGGACAAGAGAGAATGGTCTCAAGTTGTGTCAGGGTAGGTTCATGTTGGATGTTACGAAAAAATTCTTCTCCAAAAGGTGATCAGGCACTAAAATGGGCTGCCAGGGAAGCGGTTGAGTTACCATCCCTAAAGGTGTTCAAAAAACATTTGGACATACTGAGGGACATGGTTTAGTTGGAAATTTTGGTGGAATTGAGGAATTTAAAACAGATTTTTAGGATTTAGAATATCTCTCATTAGTCTAACACCTTTTTCACAGAATCACAGCATCACAGAATGTTTTGAGTTAGAAAGATCCTTTAAGATCATCTAGCTCCAACCCCCGTGCTACAGGCAGGGACACCTCCCTCTAGACCAGGTTGCTCAAAGCCCCCTCCAGCCTGGCCTTGAATGCCTTCAGGGAGGGGGCATCCACAGCCTCTCTGGGCAACCTGTTCCAGTGCCTCATCACCCTCACAGTAAAGAATTTCTTCCTAATATCTAGTCTAAATCTACCCTCTTCCAGTTTAAAACCATTAAAACTACATATCCTTTTAAACATTTATATTGTTTTTCCTTGGAAAAGACTTATGAAATTAAGGTTACCACCCAGTTGTTTAAATAATTGCTGCCAGAAAAAGTCCTTCAGAACTATGAAATGTTGTAAAACCATAGACTGAAGAAGACCTGCCATGGTGATGATTTGATTTATTTCAGTGATACAGGCTTTTAAAATCCCAACTTATTCCTAAACTACTCCGACTGTCATTAACATCACTATTTCAAAGATTAGAAACTGAAAGGGAGGATAAATTGTGCACTTGGAATTATATACAGAAGCCATTGTTATCTGAATGCTTTTTTGTTCTTTGGAGCTCTTCTCCCAGTATTTTTTTAACCACATTCTGGATTTTAAAGGGTCTGTATGACTGAAATGTCAAAGTGAGGAAATGTTCAACTTTGACATTCCGTTTTGCCTTGTTTATGTGAATGCTGTCAAAAGAGCCCATATATTTAGCATGCAGTCATTAAATTAAATGTAAATCCATTGTTAAATATGATATTTGATGCCTACCTATGATGATAGGTGCACAAAATTAGATATTGCTGATACGTGTTAATGCACAAATAATTGAAGCTTAACAGTTGTCCTTTTGTGATGCATACCCTGGTGATATCATCAATGAACTGGCAGAACTGTAAAGTCTGAACATGGCCATTACAGATACTCAGACTATGGTTGAAAACAGAGGAAAGCTTTCAATTTCAGCGAAAAAAGAATATTGCTGACTGTGAAATAGTCCTACAGATTGCTTCAGAATTATCTTCTGATGTACAATTGCAGCTGAAAATAACTAGATGATGGCAAAAAGAGAAGTCTAGCCTAAGACTTTAGGGGTGTTCAAATGTCTAAATTTTATAAGCAAAGACCTTGTAAGATAATTCACTTAAAATCTGAGAGTAATTTCTAAAATGCACATTCCATATCTGCTCATTGTATTTTTGTTTTCAATGGGGAAGTTGCTTCTCTTGGTTTTAATGTCTGAAGAATAAATACTGTTATTGGAAACTAAGATACAGGATTTTAAAATCTCAAGAGAAGAATAAAAATAATAAAAAAATTAGGTTTTAATAAACTGATGTCTCTTTTTTATTTTTTATTTTTTTATCTCATTATTTGATTAAATTCACTGAGGAAATTAGGTGACGTCCATATGGCAGCTGACAGTGGAAAACTGTGTAATACTCAGAGAGAGGTGGTCAATGAATCATTGTCCAGATGGTAATCTGTGAAGAATGGTGTCCCTCGGGGGTCTGTATAGAGATGAGTTGTCTTTAACATCTTCATCAATGACAGTGACACTGGGATCAAATGCACCCACAGCAAGTTTGCAGATGACACTAACCTGCTGTGTGGCTGATATTTGTGAGTGATGGAATGCCATCCAGCAAGGCCTAGATAGGCTTGAGCAGTGGGCCCAGGAAAACCTCATGAGATTCAACAAAGCCAAGTCCACTTGTGAGACAAGGCAACCTGCACTATCACTACAAGCTGAGGGATGTAAAGATGGAGCACAGCCCTGCCAAAAAAATACTTGAGGGTACCAGTGGATGGTGAATTGAATATGACTAGCAACATGCTTTCACAGCCCAGAAAGACAACTCCACCCTGGGCTGTACCGAAAGAAGAATGATCAGCAGTTTGACGGAGGTGATCCTGTCCCTCTACCTCATGCTGGTGAGACCTCACCTGGAGTACTGCATCCAGATGCAGAGTCCTGAGTACAGGAGAGACATAGACTTGTTGGGGTACATCCAGAGGAGGCAAAAAAATGATCCAAGAAATGGAACACCCTCTCTATGAGTACAGTCTGAAATAACTGGAGCTGTTCAGCCTCGAGAAGGCTCCCGGGAGTCCTGGAAGCAGCCTTCAAGTTTTTAAAATGGACTATGAGTAAGAAGGGGACAGACTCTTTAGCAGGGTCTGTCGTGATAGAACAAGGGAAAGGATCTCAGATTAAAAGAGATTTAGATTGAATTTATAAGGATGTTGAGGCATTGGAACAAATTGACCAGAGAGGTGGTGAATGGCTTGTTCCTGGAGGCACTCAAGGTCAGGGTGGATGAGTCCATATTATTTTATGATTCTATAAGTCTGCGAAAATAGACAACAAAATATCAGGGACCTCTGCCAACAAACATTCCATAATCAGTAACTCACTTTCCCAAGGATTTACTTAGCAGCTTCAGTTTTTTAAATCATGCTTTCTGCAGGGTAAAGTATTTTCCATAGGCAACAAGAAAACTATTCTGGCCAAAATTTTTCTTTCTAACTGTGCTTATTTTAGACTTCATTATCAAAGATTTTAGGGATGCTCTGTCTGCAATATAGTGGTTTTATATTCTTTTAGATCTCTTCTTCTGAAGTATTTAATATGCTTGTCAAGTTGACAAATATTTAGTTTATATTGATAATACAATTTAGAATAGGTGAATCTGAGCTGGTCTGTGGATACCTTCTGATGTCCTGTTTGTCCACTTTTGCAGACTTTGGACCTATTCAATATGTATTTTGTCTTTCATCTGCTCAGTGTGCAAAGGGTGGACTGTTATATCCCCAGATTTTATCCTATGCTCAATATGTTTATGACCAAGTGACCATATTTTTAGCTCAAAATATCTCCTAGAATTTTCACCCATCCAGTACCTAAATTTTTGTCCATCTGGCTGTAACTTCTACTCTGTGAAATGCTCAGAATTTTTATGTCATTATCTCCTTCCTTTTTCTCTATCTTTACAACTCTGTGGTTGTCAACCTTGCCACTTTTTCCTGTCCTCTTTCATCTTCAAATGCATCCACGGTCCTCCATCTAAAGTGAGAAGACAGCACAGGGAGGATTTCTTGCGGTAGCTGTAGGTTATGCTAACTACAGCATAGCAGTCTGAAAGCTAGTGAAAGCCAAAGCTGTGGGAGAGAAGATGGAAAGAGAAACTTCACTGAATTAAAGCAAGTACTAAAAGGATGGTAATTTGTAGGGGAAGAATAAGAATACTTTTTGTATTAAGTCTCTAGCAAACAAAAGAGGTTTCTGATTTTTGGCTTGGTGAGACAACAGCAGGGAGGAATATATTTTTAGAGAGTGTCTTGTATCTTTTCTGCATCCTGCAGTTGCAGCTATAGCACTAATTCTCCTCAGGCAAGTGTAAAAATGGGACTACCAGAAAGCAATATTTGTACAGACTTCATTATTACAAATTTTAGCAGCAACTTCCCTGAAGTTCTCTGCAGCAGAAACGTAAGGTGTAAGTGGAGACTGATGGGTTGGCAATTAGGGGCTACCAACACACTTATACAGTAAAACACTTCTAATTTCAGGGTTTTTTTTTTTCCTTATCTGTTTTAAGTCACATACAAGATCGTTTTATATTGGGAATTGAAAAATTTCTTGGGTAAATTTCACCTTTATTGTCATTACTGCTTCTTTCTCATCTTGATATTTGTGGTGGGGTGTGTAAGGGAGTCAAAGGAGGTGAATAAAAAAGTAGAAATAGTCTGGAATAGAATGTTATATGTGCTAGAATGGTTTGTAGGGCAGGATGCATCCCTGGAAAATCCAGTTAATAGTGGTGGCAAAACAGTAGGTATTGTTAGACAAATGTTCATTTCTATATACATTGTTCAGTAAATGTACACAAAGTATCTTTACTTGAAATGAATATCCACATCAGTAAAATATGTAGTGGAGCCAGCCCTTTCAGGCAGAGGTGGAAGACACCCATTTGCCATTAACAGTATGGAAATACCAATATATACAATATATTGAACATTGTCTGGAAAATATTACATTCACAGTATAGATGTTATGTTTTAAATGTAGATTTATTGCACAAATACAACAGTTACAATTAATTTCATTAAAAGCAGTTTAGTTGTGGAGATTAAGCTTATGTGCATATAACTCTTCATTGTTATTATGTACACAATGGAGTAAAGGGGAAGACAAAATCTATACATCTATATTCAATATGAGAGAATGAAAATATTCTATCAGATTATATTACTTCAGAAATGCATAGGCGCGTTACTTCACTTTATAGAAGAAAATATGATTTGTCACTAAGCAATTGAAAGGGCCCATTTTTAATCACTCTATGTTAGAATAGGTTGGAACTCCCCATTTCTTGCTCTTTTATTCAGATTAGACACTAAACATTTGTAAATGCATTTGTAAGTGGGGATCTTCAAATCAACCACGCAAATCTAATTACAGAAACTATTTTACAGGAGTGATAATTAATGCCTACACCCGAACTTTAAAAGACACATATTTTTTTACATCAATAAAAATGAGAAATATTTTTAAGACATAATGGTCAACTTAATCAGCAACAGCATAAAACACTTATGTAATGCATCAGCATTCAGCTTTAGACAGATTTATACATCCCAGACAGCTAGCAGTCTGAATTGCTCTGCATGTTAGAGACTGTTTGCAATTTTGTCTTACGGCATTCATTATTAACATTGTGGGTTTTGTTGTGGTTTGGTTTTATTTTTAACTTTACTTGGGATAATCAATGAGAAAATAATAAGGCAGGAGGCACAGATTTTCTACAGAAATCTTTCTTGTGCAAGAGCTAGTTATTGTACAGTGAGAGTAGGAGACTTCAAGGAGGAGGCTAATTGGCTACTAATCAGAGTACAGAGGAATAATAAGGAAAAATAGTACTTTGGGGAGAACAAGAAATATTTATTCATCCCAGAATTCACATTCTCATCTCTTTCTCTTTCTCATTAACTCCATGCCATATCCACCAGAATTTTCTTCCCAAAGGACATTCTGCTGTCATGCTCATTGATGACTAATATCTGGTAAGCTAGCATACTTAGGCTGGCTCATTACTGATAGGTGTCTACTATAAAAATGTTCTTCCTCCTCATTTCATAACTAATATATTTGATAGCAAGATTTTGTATTTCATGTTTGGAATTTCTTAGTAAGAGAAAAGCACGTGGAAATGTTTTGTTCTACTCTGAAAAAGACTTTACATAAGATTTGGGCCAATAGAAAAGCAGCTGTTTGAGAACTGCTGATGCTCCAGTTTTAGGTTTGAAGAATACCAACTATATTAATAAACACTGCAGATTTGTTTACATTGCTTACATTAATCTGAATAGGAAAAAAAAAAAAAAAGGCCACAAACACATTTAGAACTTTGTAGAAATACTGTCAACAAGAAGGCTAATGTCATAACGTTTTAAAATTAAGAAATTCTTATTTTAAATAATAAAAAGAGAAAGCCCAGATACTGCAGAATCAAGATAATCTATTGATGGAGCAGGAATATATGTGACATTTTCTTCTATCTCTTCAATTGCAGCTAGAGATACTGAAAGGACCAAGAAAACTCTCCATATAATATGTGGATAAAGGCTGGTGCCATCAAAGGAATTTCGGCTTTTTCAAACATGGGATGGTTTACATGGTCCCTGGCCTCATGGCTGCAGTGTTTCAGTGATGTTGAGCTCAGAGCTGACAGTGGTAAGGTTGAGTCTCACTAGATGAAGATCAAGGGGAAGGACAACAGGGCTGACACTTTGGTGAGGATGTGGGGTATAGACTGCTAACCAGGATGAAGAGAAGGATAAGGCATTCTATAAGCACCTGGCAAATGTAGCATGATTGTCAGCCCTTGTTCTCATAGGGGACTTCAGCTTCCCTGATATGTGCTGGAAATAAAATATAGCACAGAGGAAGCAGTCTAGGAGGTTTCTAGAGTGTATGGAAGACAGCTTCCTGACATAGCTGGTAAGAGAGCCTACAAGTGGAGGTGCCCCGCCAGACCCGCTCTTCATGAGCAGAGGATTGGTGGTAGATGTGGAGGTCAGGAGCTGTCTCGGGCAGAGACCACAAAATGAAACAGTTCTCAATTCTTGTTGAAGTCAGAAGGGAGGTTAGCAGAGCTGCTACTTTGAACTTCTGAAAGCCAGACTTTGAACTATACTGGACACCAGTAGGAAGAATCCTTTGGGAGTCTGTCCTGGAGGGTAAAGAGGTGCATATAATCACAGAATCACAAATCACAGAATCACAGAATGGCCAGGGTTGGAAGGGACCTAAGGATCATGAATCTCCAAGCCCCCTGCCACATGCAGTGCCACCAACCTCCACGTTTGACGCTAAACTGGATAAATATAAATAAATATAAGCTGGATGCTCCTCAAGATGAAAGTCTTATAGGCACAGAAGCAGGCTGTCTCCCTGTCTGTAAGATAAGTTGGAGGGGAAGAAGACCGCATGGATAAAATGGGAACCTTTTATCCATAAGACTAGGAGAAAAATAGAATCTATCTCCTGTGGAAGAAGAGATGGACAACTCTGGAAGAGTACAAGGACTTAGCTAGGGTATACAGGAAAAAAATTAGAAGGCAAAAGCCAAACTTGAACTCAACCTGGCCACTGCAGTAAAAGGCAACAAAATTTTTATAAATATACTGACATTAAGTGGAGGGCTAAGGAGAATCTCTGTCCTTTACTGGATATGAAAGGAAATGTGACCACTGAGGCTAAGAAATAGGCTGAGGTTCTCAATGCGTTCTTTGCATCTGTCTTTAAAATTCAGACTAGTTATCCTTGGAGTACTCTAATTCCTGACCTGGAAGTCTAGGATGGGAAGAAGAATAAAACCCTAAAAATTCAGGTGAAGACAATCAGAGTCCTTCTACTTCACCCAGACTATCACAAGTCCATGGAGCCAGATGGGATCCATCACATGAGGGCACTGAGAGAGCTGCTTGTCAAACCACTTTCCAGTGGTAAGACTCTGGAACAGGCTGCCCAGGGAGTTGGTTGACTCAGTGTCCTTGGAGGTGTTTAGATGTTGTACTGAGTACATGGTTTAGTGGGGAAATATTGGTGTTAGGTGAATAGCTGGACTAGATGATCTTAGAGGTATTTTCCAACCTTAACGATTTTATGATTAAAAAAAAAAAACAAAAAGGCAGAAAAAGGATCAATAATTGAAGAAAATGCTGAAAAGCTTGATAACTTACTGTCTGAAAACTATTTTGCAGTTCTTGAAACATTTTGATCAAATGACCAGCTGATCAACAATTCCTGTAACTTCACAATTCTTTACTCCTGAACTTGTCACCTCATTTAAAATATTGAATTTTTAAAGAGGAAAAAAGAAGCCAAATCATGTCTGCAGATCTGTAGAAAGTGATGAATTTACTGATTTTTTAGTTAATTAATTTATTTACTTATTTTGTATTGTTCTGTTTCCTTCCATATAGGTTTGATGCATCGATTTCCTTTTTTCTTTAATTGGTGGAAATAAATGAGGTGAAGAAGTGATGAAATACTCTGTGAACCACTCTAGAATGCTTGAAAGCATACATAACTGCATTGAATATTTGTTACTGGGTAGTTTGATTGTTTGTTTCTGCGTCATAAAGAAATAGGAAAATGTAACTAACCTTGCAATGCCTCTTAACTTCAAGAAAAGGAAATTCAAAATTACACACTAAAGCAAAACCCACAAAACAAAGCTCTCTGTTTAATTTTCAGAAAAAAAATCAATAAAATGTTATGTCTCCACAGTAGAAATAGAAGTATCATACTTATATGCAAAGACCTGTAATTAAAATCTTCCACCAAAACTATCCATGAAGAAAACGTTTTAACACCCTACTAAAATGAGACCTTTAAAGTGGTTAAATATTTTTGTGAGAGCTTAGAATAAAAGGGAGAAAAGCATATAATAGGTAGAAAGCGTGCAAGAAAAGTATGACTTATAACTGCCTATGATTCAAAGCAGCATGCTACTAACAGATTTTAAATATCTTAATTAAAGCAGCAGAATTTTGAATTACTAGAAATAGCCCAGTGCTCACAAAGGTCATACATCAGCCTGTAAGGCATAAATAAGTAAGATTTTACCATGATAAAAGTTTCACCATGATAAAAAACAAGCAGAATTTAGTCCTGGTACCTCTCATCAAGATGCAAGATTTGACACTGGAAGTACAAGAATGTCCTTTTGTTTACAGAGACCCTGGTCTCTAGTTACACTTCCACCAGAAGCAGTGACTTCCTCCCAGCCCAGGCACTCTGATTTCCATTCTTCTTCAGCTCCAGGGGAAGAATGAGCACCATCTCTTGTCCTGTTGTACCCAGGGGAGCTCCAAAGCGTGGATTAGATGCAGACTCTTGGCTCGTGTGGTTTTCTACTATGTTGTCTGTCTTTTTGGCTGTCTTATGTAAGCTGAAGAAGAGCCTGTGTTACGCACTTTGGTCATTTTATGTACAATGTTGCTCTGGTGTATGAGAAAATAGATTTTCTCAGATATTGAGCATGTTCACAATGAAAAAAAGTCAATCACAAAAGTATTCTAACTTTTGTTCTATTCATCATGTACTGCTGTTTGAGGATAAAATGGATGCAGTTGAAGTGGCTGAGAACTGAGTGATACCATATAGGAGGAGAGTAAAATAAATACTGATTGTGAATAAGATAATCCATCAGGTACTAAGAATGAAATTTCAGCAGGTATGTTAGCAATGTTTCACAAATATCAGCAGTGTTCCCTAAGGAGCCTATTATTCCATATTCACACTATTTCCTTCTTGAAAATTTTTGCAACTCTAAACAAAATGTTTGATTTGCAGAGGGGCATTTAAATAGTTATCTGAGGACAGTTGGTTGAAATTCCAGTTCAGCCCTAATGAATAAAATGCATTTTTTTACTAAAAGAATAGGCCTCATGGAGTGGGCCTGAGATCCTGAAAGATTTTGAAACATAAAGTAACCACAGAGGAAAGTATTGCCTGCTAGGACTGGGAATCTTTTTCTCTGAGAATTTCTCTTAGTAACAATTCTGATTAAAATTCATGTAGGTTATGTTGCAGATAAAAAATTGACAAAAGTTTTCGAATTCAAACACAGACATTGCCTGCCTTCAGACATTATAAACCCCGTTGTCTGTTTTGTCTGTTTTGTTTTTGTTTAAACTTTTGGGTTTTTTTTGGTCTGGTTTTTTTTTTTTTTTTTTTTTTTTTTTTTTCTTGTTAAACAGAGTATTAACTCTTTACAGAACTCTTAACAATCTTCTGGAAATATCATTAATTGAATATACATTTTTTTCCAAATCCATTTGCTCTTCTGTTTGCCTATTTGAGAATGTTGTATATTTAGGCTGACAGCAAGAGAGACAGATAATGCTGAATTTTCTTTTTCTGAACTAAGTTACAGGACAGACCATATGTTCCTGATAACCTTTCGTTACCTTGTCATTTCAAAATTTTGTCTCTTGATTCAATCAAACTACAGAGAATACTACAGATTCCTAAAACTCATGAGCTGTTTAGAATTTCTGTCTCCAAGGGAGAAATGTCTGGCTTTCAAGCATCCCTGGATATCCAGAGTAAAAAATTCTAGATACTCTGCAGTGAATCCACAATATTTCCTTCTTTCTTTCTTTCTGTATTTCTTTAATCAGTTTCCTAATTTTAATTTGTGCTTTGATATAAGTCTTTAATGCCTTGAGATGCTGACGTGCTGTCTTGTAATCTGTTTTATCAACATTCATTGCTGCTTTGCTAGCTTTAAATCCCTTCTTTTCTGCAATTACAGTTCTTCATTTGATACTATTCCCAGTATGGTTTCTTTCTATGTATGTGTGAAAATATTATTTTCAGTTTTGCACTCTGGAGTGTTCTTTTTTTTTTGGCTGAAACTAATATCACTTATTCTAGACTTTTAAGAGCACAGCTGCATTCACATACTTGGGACGCATACATTTAATTTCACAGCTGGTAATTGAGAGGGCAACACAGTGTCTGCAGTTCAAGGATATAAAAAAAAAAGTATACTTTAAAGAACTGCACTGGGGATCTTGTTATGCAAAATAATCCATAGGTGATGTCTGGAGAAACTTCATTCTGGTCTGACTCTGATCATTAAAGACACAGCTAAAGTGCTGTTGATGACAAAAAAAAAAATAAAAAAAAAATTGGACAGTAGGAAAGGTCATCTAGAAATTTAGAGAAAAATCTGACCTGTGAAAATGGACTTTGGAGGATCTTTTGGCAGAGTGTGTGTGATTAAATCTGTACTGCAAAGGGTGAGTAAAAGCAGCAGCACTGCTACCCTCCCCTTTAACCCCCTGGGGAGGAGCACTTGGTGTGAAAAGAGAAAGATCAAAATATCTAGCAAAGGCTTTATAAGACCAGGGCAGAAACCCTGAAAAGGGATGATGAAACATGGTACTGAAAGGTGATGAAAGCATTGAGCCTTAAACTTCAACCAAAGACTTTTGTAAGAACATATGACTCAGTGAGGGTAAAAGAAAAGATTCCTCCCCTTCCCTCTCACCTAGGCAGATATAAAGAAATGTAATGTAGGACAGATGAGAGAAGTGTCTTCTGCAGTCTTTTCTTGTGAAACCTTCTATCCTAGATTGGAGGTCGGGCAAACAGGAGCAATTTGTGACATTTCTTCTCCTTTTGTATAGTTGGTATTCATGCTTGGAGTATATTATCTGTAAACTGAAATAAATGTATGTATAGTTTAAAAATAAATATGAAGTCACAGATGTATGTCAATGTCTAAGTAAACAGCCATGCTAGAAATTCTTCTAAGTGTAGCGTTTTTATTTAATCAATCACTCAAAAAATATTTAGTTTTCAAAGTTCCTAAGCTCTGTTATGTAAGTTCTTCCAAATGTGATGGAGTGGTTCTTTTCCTTTTAACGCAGATTGCCAGCAGGGAAACTCTTACATTATATATGTCATTTGAACTGATCGTACTGGCAACTTGTTTCAGAGCGCTCCTTCCTGTTGGCCTCTTTGGCTGTGCAGACACATGAAACCTGTAAAAGCACAACATACTTCCCTCTCAGGAAAGAGAGTGTCCAGACTGCTCTGACCTCAGTAGCTCTTCATAACCAGTATTCCCAGAAAGAGCAGAATGAATTCACAGCTGTGTTTTCTGCTATTTATTTTTTCGTTTATTTTTGTTTTATTTTTATGTCTTTTTCCCCTTTCTTCATTTTCATTACATTAAGTCTGAACAATGATGTAAATTTATGACCAGCAATAAAGGTGATCTGTAAAAGCTGAAAATAGTGTATGATAAATTACTTTGTGGATTCGTAAGTTACTCCTGTTTCTACAGAGAGAAATGCAGATCATAGGTGTCTGATAAGGCTGTCTCATCTGTTCTGATACAGGCAAATTACAAATATCATGAAGAAAATTTTCATGTTTGTTAATGAGCAAGAAATATTGTAAGTTGAGCTACGCAGTACCAAAAGTGTCATGATGATGTGGACATAAGAATAAACATTCTTGTGTACACTAGTCATCTATTATTTTCCTATGTTATGTCTTCTACTTTCAGATAAGATGCCAGTGGTTAATACTTTTTTTCCAGAAAGAAAATAAAAGAAAGAAAGGAAAAGGGAAGGGAAGTGAAAGCTCAAAGCATACTTCTCCAAATTTTGTAATTAGATTCTGAATTATTGAAAGGACATAGAGTTTATCCAAACTGTGTTAGTTGATATTTTCATTACCCAGAACAGGGCTATCATTAACTGAATTTGAGAATGTTTTTCTGTTGGTTTTTTTTTTTGTAGCTTTGTTTTTGTTTTGCTTTTGTTTGCATTGAAGTATGCCATATGCTATTTCATGGTATTAAAGAAATTTTGCCAATTTTCTTTAAACCCTATGCATGTAAACACAGATTATTAGTTTCATTTTGATATTTACAATTGGGTTGAGACAAGTATCTACGCAATCAGAGATGCTAAATACTAGGCAGTCATTCAGAAGTGTAAGCATTGATATTCACTATTTCATGGCTTATTAATTGAAAGGGAACGACAAATGTGAGAGTAGACACTTGCATGAAGTGTTAATTTTGAAGTTAGGATGGGAGAGAAGATAGATGGAGCCAAAAGTTTACTCTTCTTTGTGCATATATGTGTGTGTGTAATAAAATTTATTTTTGATGGGAGATCACTTTTCTGGACATCATTCAACAAGATTTTTTTTGTTGATTAGTAAGAATTGTTTATACCAGATAACTTTAACTATGACGCTGATATTAAATCATATAAGTTTTGGCAATAATTATCTTGCATTATAAAACATTTGTACCCTTTCAGAAATTTTCATACTTCACGTGTACATATTTATGTACATCTTGGGAATGAGTTTGTTGTGAAATATTTTACATGTGATTTTACAATTAAATAGTTACTTGTAGGTACTGTGGTCTATGACATATATTCAAATAGACATTAAAAAGAAGAATATTTTAGCCACGATAAAAACCCACATACACTTGTATCTTTCCTTTTAAAAGTAATTAAAGGCGGGGAGAAAAGAAAAAGAAAATAGTAATAATGAAAAAGGAGAAATATAATCTACTCCATAGTTTCTCATTTACCATCTTACAGAGGTAGCAAGGCAAGCATAATGTGGAAAATATTGTGTCACTCTCTTAATATGAACGTAGTTTCATTTGGTTGTGGTACTCAGGGACGTGATTTAGCAGAGGGTTGCTAGAATTAGGGTAGTATGGTTAGGTTGTGGTTGAACTTGATGATCTTTAAGGCCTTCTCCAATCTGAGCAATTCTATGATTTTATGAGGAGCACGAGAATCTTTTACTTAGCGCAAGCACTGCTCAATTGCAAAGAAAACATCAGTGTGTTTTCAGCATTTTAACTTTTTTTTTTCCCTAAATCTGAAACACAGTGCCACACCAACCACAATGAAGAAAATTAACTATCTCATGCAAACCCAGGACACCATGGTCAGAATTACAGCCAAATTCATAACAAACCTGGATAAATAATTTTGAATGAAGTTGTCCAAAGGGAGACTCTTCAGTCTACATTTTTAAATGTAATCATTTAACCAGTCATGCTGCTCCTTTCCTACTGGACTACAGATCATTAAGAAAAAAAAGAAACAAAAAAAGAAACAAAACAAAATAACAACAACAAAAAAAAAAAAAAAAAAAAAAAAAAAAACATACAAGATATAAACTGATTATGTAAATGGTGCTTGTCTATGCATTCACACTGTATCTGCAGAGCATGTTTCTGGAAACATGCATTTCAGGAAAATGCATTGCTTAATTATATTTTAAAAAACTGTGCAAATGTACATTAATATCATTAATTAGCCTTCAGTTGAGCAGCATTTAACACTCTATGGTACAATTATATTAATTTAAATGCTTCTAAGCTCAACAGTTAATCACTTCAAACAGCAGTTAAAGTGAAAATGGGCCATGGATTTATTTAACAAAAAGTGATACTTCCCAGGTAAAGTATTCGTATGCTTAACATACATTTTAGTGATGCCTTATCAATAAAAGAAATAATAATTTTTTTTTTTTTAAAGGAATCTTAAATAAGAACAAAAACCATTTTAAGCAGACAAAGGAATGTGAAACTTGAGGGAAAGTTTAATGCTTATACTTGAGTCCTTCAGTATTAATTTTACCCCATCAGGTTGCCTGAGGCTTGAAGTCATGAGGCTTTCCTGCTACACTGAAAGGAAGATTTTAATAGCATCTTGAAAAACAGAGGAAGTACATATGACTTTAAGTATACAAAATCTCATATACTACATGTATGCAGACATTAATATTAGAAAGAGTGTTCACCATTATTCTGCTATAGGAAATTTACTTTGAATAAAAGCCTCAGAAACAACATAAAGTGTGACCAACAGTCCTCAAAGAAGAGATATGGAGAACACTTAAAACTATCAAAAATCAAAAAGAATGCAAAAAAAATATTCTGAAAACTTCATGACAGCTTCAAATTAGAGATCAGAGAGAGAGCAATAAAGATTTGTTGCCTAATAACCATGAATAGCTTAAAATACTCACTTAAATTTAGTCCTCTGGATAAATTAGGGGAAGAACAAATCATGTGAGATGAAAATCCAGAAAACGTGTTAACAAGAGTTTCTTTATTCTTACTGAAACACTCTTTTATTTTCAACTGAGGTTTTTGTTTGTTTCTGATGCATTTAAAAATTACTATTTCTCTGAGGAAGTGTCTCTATCCAGCCTAACCTAAGTTCTTTACTATGAGAGTGGTGAGGTGATGGAACAGGCTGCCCAGGGAGGTATTGGATACCTCATCCCTAGAGATGTTCGAGGCCGGATTGAATGGGGCCCTGGGCAGCCTGGTCTAGTATTACATGGGGAGGTTGGTGGCCCTGCATGTGACAAGGGGGTTGGAGATTCATGATCCTTGAGGTCTCGTCAAACCCTGACCATTCTGTGATTCTGTGATTCTGTAACCTGTTTTTCTATGCATGTTACTGTCACTTTTAGCTGAACATAAGGAGAATGTTCCTCTTTCAAGGAGAATGTAGATGGATGCCACAGAGAGGAACCAATCTGCTAGATTATTGAAATCATAGAATCATAAAAGGCCTGGGTTGAAAAGGACCTTAATGATCATCTATTTTCAACCCCCTCCCCCACTATGTGCAGGATCATCAATCACTAGACCAGGCTGCCCAGAGCCACATCCAGCCTGACTGTGAATGCCACCAGGGATGAAGCATCCACAACCTCCTTGGGCAACCTGTTCCAGTGTGTCCCCACCTCCTGTGTGAAAAAACTTCCTCCTAATATCTAACCTAAACCTCCCCTGTCTTAGTTTAAAACCATTCCTCCTTGTCCTATCAAATATCTCTGAGATATGTCAATCTTTCCCGGTAGCTACTATCTCTGAGCTGGGCTCTCTGCAATTCCCGTGTTAAGATTGCAAATCATTCAGACACATTTCTGCTCTAGATCAGTCAACCAATAGACAGAATTGGGATCATATTCATTAAACACTTATGGACTTTTCAGCCTTCCCCAAAATTTGAATCACTGTGTGTCCATCATTTCAACTCTGTAATATTTTTCTATTTCCGCCTTAGATTCTCTGCTGTCTACTTCAGATTTCCCATGGTCTCCTGGGAAATATCAGGGAGAAATTTTATGCTAAAAGGAATCACCTCCACTGCACAAGTGGGGAACCAAAATCAAACCATTGTTCAGATTGTTCTTTCTATTATGTGAAGCCTGCAGTTCTTCCTTATTGGTGTTCTCACGTCTTTCTTCTTTCTGCTTCACATCATCCAATGCCCGTGTTCAGTCTCATGTTCTTTATAATGTTCTGCTATGCAAAAGACAGAACAAAAGGTTGAATTAGGCATTGCTATGCCCTAAGTTCACTAATGAAACTTCATGATGCAGTCTTTTTGAGGGGATCAGATGATTTTCCAGTTTCTAGAGCAAAATATTTTGTAGTAGAACACACATCTTTAAAGATAGAAAACTATGTCCCGTTCCTATCCTACCTGAGTGTATTTAAATTACTGTCTCTATTTCTCCAGAAAATCACCTATCACCAAGCCACAGAGTGTTCCAGAATTATGTTATTTAAGTTTTATTAATTCAACAATTACATTTTTCAAACTGTTCTACTGAAATACGTGGAACAAAGCCCAGGTGCTAATGCAGCCTGCTTTAAATTCGTTCCACATCACTTTGACATTATCTGTTGCAAAGTTTATTGGATCAGTGGAGAAATAGCAGATTTTTGTCTGCATTTGCCTATAAAATATTTACATTTTTAAAGTACCAGGAACCTGTTATATTTCTCTTGGGCTTCAAGACAAAGAATTCAAATAGAATAAAAGTAAAATTTGACATTATTTTTGAAGCAACCAATGCATTTTAAAAATGAAACTGATTTACCTCTTTAACTGAAGAGCTAAATCAAACAGATGCTCGTCCATCTGCCATCTGTCTGGCTGCCAATGTCCAAGAAAGTGCAGTTCAAAATAACACTGTTTTAGATACCTCTATGCAGCAAATATTGGCAACTGAAAGTGCTTTCTATGGAAATATCCACTACACATTTTAGGAAATAAACAGAAATCCTCAATCTGGAAGAAGTAATATGTTGATTACCAAAATTATTCAGTGTATCTTTTTCTATACATGTCATCTTTCTATTATTTGGTTGATATTTCTTCCAACAGTAAGGAATCTTCTATCGAGTGGGTACTGCATACCAGTGAACAAGTTCTAACATAAATCCTTTTTAAGAGATAGTAATAAAATGACACTTTAAAATCAATAGCTCTGCAGATGAATCATAGGTTTGTCCTACCTGCAAGGATCATTGAGTCCAACTCCTGCCTCCACATAGGACCACCTAAAAACCAGGCCATGTGACTGAGCGCTGTCCAGATGCTTCTTGAACTTTGGCAAGCATGGTGCCATGACCCCTACCCTAGGGAGCCTGTTCCAGATCCCAGCCATCCTTTCAGTCTACTCTTCTCTGGGCCGAATAAACTAAGGGACTTTAACTGCTCCTCATATGTCTTGACCTCTAGATCTCTCACTATCATTGCAGTCCTCCTTTGGATGCTCTCACAATAGTTTTATATCTTCCTCATATTTTGATGTCCAATCCTGTATGCAATAATTTAGATGAGGCTGTATCAGAAAAAAAACAGTACCAATATACAGCAGTAATGAAAAAATATTAATCACGCTGTTAGCATTTGAGAAATTCATGGATCATTTTCACAGAATCATAGAATTGCTCAGATTGGAAAAGACCTTAAGGATCATCAGGTCCAACCGCAACCTAACGATACTATCCTAATGCTCACAACCCTCTGCTAAATCATGTCCCTGAGTACCACAACCAAATGTTCACACGTTCAGGTGTGGTGACTCAACCAGCTCCCTGGGGAGCCTATTCCAGTGTTTAACCCTTTCTGTAAAGAAGTGTTTCCTGATATCCAACCTAAACTTCCTCTGGAGCAACTTGAAGCCATTTCCATTCATCCTGTCACCTGTCACCAGTGAGAAGAGATGAGGCACATCCTTGCTTCAACCACTTTTTGGGTATTGGAAAGGGTAATAAGGTCTCCCCTCAGTTTCCTTTTCCCCAGACTAAATAGCCCCTGTTCCTTCAGTTGCTCCTTGTAGGGCATATTTTCCAAGTCCTTCACCAGCTTTGTTGCCCTTCTTTGGACCTGCTCCAGCACCTCAGTGTCCTTTCTGTACTGAGGTGCCCAAAACTGAATGCAGTACTCGAGATGAGGCCTCACCAGCACTGAGTACAGGGGCAGGATTACTTCCCTAGTCCTGTTCACCACAGTCATGCTTGCCTAATAGTGAAGAACTGGGGGTACTTAAGAAGATAGGGGGAGACAGCTGACCCGGAATGGCCAAAGTGATATTTTATACCATAGAGCATTGTGATCAGCAAGAAAAGCTGAAGGAGTTGGCCAATTCACTATTATGAGCTGATCAAGATACTCTTCATTTCATGGTATGACAGCTGTACATGGCTTGTCTTTCACATTGCTGTCATCACTGCTGAAACACACCACTCACCACCTATCTGTTCTCATATCTATTGTTTGGCTTTCATCAATGGTCAGCAAGCATTGTTTAATGTTAATGTATACAATTTTTTCCACATGGAGGAATTCAATAGCACATCCTTGCTTCATAGGCACTCTCATATCAGATGCCATTTTGTCAAACTATCTCTTTGCTGTCATCTGTTGCACAGCAACAAAATGTAATAGAATATTGATGGGAATGTTCAGCCTCTACCACTCTACTATCAACTTACACCTCTGATGTTATAAGCCAACATAATAAAATAAGAGGCATTACTTTTGGAGCAGCCTTCATGCACTAATATACTATAAGCTACCTATAAATTGCTGAGAACAGTGTAATCCAAATATCTAATATTGTTGGTCATAGAACATACAGCAATTATTTGGTGCTGAAGAAAGGAAACAAGCTTCAAAAATCAAGCATTTAACAATTCTATAAGAAAGAAGTACTGAAAATTCATATGAGATTTTTCTGTTATGCTGATTGTCATAAAAGAAATTCACCACATAGAGGAAAATTCCACTAGCTCCAATTTCAGACAGCAGAAACTTTTCTCTGTAAATATGCTGAAGTAATGCAAATGAGTTAGATCTTTAACCATGGCCTTTGTCTACATTCCTCTCTCATTGTCATCATTCTCTCCCCCAAAACAAAACAAAGGAAAGAACGACACCAATCCAAACAACTAAGAGCAACAAAAGCAAGCAAATGAAAATAAATAGACAAATTAAATGCCACTGCCATATAATAAAAACAGCTTCTTCCTATTCAGCCACCTTAAAGATCATGGTTTTCAGAAAGTATTCAGCTTTTCTTTGCAACATTCCTTTCCTGTAAAATAATCTTTTTCTATATATTTTTTTTCCCACTGAGATTTTAGTATTTTTTCATCTGCAATATATTTTATAATAACTTATTAAATTACATGGATACTACTAACTGAATTTCTTTCTAATTTGATCATGAACTGTTCAGTTGTCTTCAAGAAAACTTTTTCAAAAATATTCATATCAATCTAAATAGTCAGACCAGACATTTTCTAATTTAGATTGATTTATTTGATAAAAAATGGCAAAAGTCTAGTCATCTTCCGATTACCCACAGACAATTTTACTTTAGCTTACTCAAAACCTCATCTAAACTACAGTGTCAGTCATTTGAGTTTTAAAAAATGTATCATAATATAATATCCCCATATTCTAGCTCTTAACAGTTCCCCTTAATTTAAGAGAACTTAAGGAGCATTATATATGACTTATTTATCTAATAATCTAATAAGATTTTTTTCTGATTTATTGTGAAAGAGATGTTGGTCTTATTTGTAGAGCTATTGAATGAAATCATATACAGCGTGTGAAGGTCTGCATCAGCTGTAAGAAATACCTAAAAAGAAAGACAGCCCTGACTGTATATAAAAAGTACTGTGAAAAAATGTTCTTCAAATGTTGAGGACAATAGTACTGCAAGTAGGCTGAGAGAAATTCATGTATTTCAGTCCTCAAAAAGGAGAAGTTTGTGATTCTTCCCAGTGAAACAAGTGACATATATTTGTTTAAAAGAATAGAAAGGCAAATTCTTCCAGAGAAAAAGAGTTTACAAGAATTTTCAGGAAATTTAATATATTTTCTTAATCTGTGCATTTTGCTACCAGTATCAACTTTTTTTTTTTTTTTTTTTTTTTTTTTTTTTTTCAGTACTGAAACCTCAGATAAATTCAAAATTTCATCTAAACACTGACAGTAATTGTGCAGTCATGTTTGCAAAGACCTGTATTTGCTGAAGATGATACATAGATAAAAAGGTGTTCTTACAACAGCTTTGAAATATTGACTCTTGAATGCTGGTCCTCGTAAAGAAAAGAACCTCCCTCTGGCTTTGAACCGTTTTGCGTATGTCCAAAACATCACTGAGGCACAAACATACAGGTGAACCCCAAAAGAGAAATGAGCAACAAAAATTCCAGATTTATCTCTGTATGCACACGATATACATATCCAGATCTGCCTTGATGTATGCTCTTTTCTATCCAAGTTTCCTCTCAAGACGTGTAGAACCTATTGCGCAAGTACAGACCACTTTCCAGGTACACTATTCCTATTCCCCGTATTTCCCCTATATCCATATACAGGGTGGATTCAAAGTTTGTGCCCAATTACGATTATTTATGTTCAGTAAATATCAGAGGAAAGGACAAGAGTCCTGCGCATGAAAGCAGTACTGCAATACTTCAATAACAACTCATGAGTTTATGTATAAGAGATCACACTTGAAGTACCAAGCAGGTGAGTGAAGGCAGAGATATTCTTTTTTTTCCCCAGCGATTTTTTAAGGTGTTTAAGTTGTTCTCTTTCTATCCAAAAACTGAAAACTCAGATTTTCTTCTCTTGATTGAAAGACAGAGGGGAATGCTATACATCAAACAGATTAGAACAGAACATTGACCTAATAATGAAAGCAGAACAGGAGACATTTTTATAATGCTCAGGATGCTGTGTTGATAACTATGAATAATATTTTCACACCAGGAAGAAGAGACTTTTTGTTCTATCTGAAATATGCCTTCCATAAAAATAAGTGAGAAGTCAAGCAAATTGTCAGCATTACTTCATAAGTAAATTAATATTCTCATATTGCATTAAACTGAGGGGAGAATATGAAGTTAATTACTTATCAGCAAGTGACCAGTAAAATATTTAAGATTTTATTTTCCAAATCATACACTGTGATTTCCTGCAGATCACAAAAGAAAATCATCTAGATTTTCAGTGAAAGACTTATAAATCTTCAGCTGGAGTAAGTTGCATATATTTGGTAACTCTTTCTGTTTAAGTATGGAAGGTAATACAAATAGGAGGGCTTCTTCAGAAGTAATGCCTATTTTATTGTCTTCATCCATGATGGCAGAGGCAGTTGTTGGTTTGACAGTAGAAATAGAACCTTCCACCAACATCCTGTTAGAGTTTGTTGCTGTATGACAAATGGCAGCAGAGAGGCAGTCTGCTGAAAATGGTGTCTGACAAAATCTGAAAAATGGTGTCTGGCATGAAAGCACAGATGAAGCAAAGATGTATTATTTAATTCCTCCATGTGGAAAAAAATGCACCCATTGACACTCATTTTCTGAACCTTTATGGAGACCAAACTGTGGATGTGAGCACACTGAGGTGGTGGGTAGTGCATTTCAACAACAATGCCATTTTAGCAGCTATGAAAGCAGTGGGTTACCTCTGCTGGTGCAGATTTTTATGAGTCCAGCATGCAGCCTCTTGTTCTTTGCTGGCAAAAATGGACAGCTAATGGTGGTTACTATACTGAAAAATAGTGCTTTGTAGCTGAGAGTTTGCTCTATCAAATAGTGTTATTGTGCTCTTTATATTTGCGATAATTTCCATGGAAATAAATAGAAGGCATTAGTTTGGGAACAACCTACATTATGTAGTCTTGTGATGTAGCCAATCTGACTAGAAGCAAGTTCTTAGCATAGGTGTTGTCTCTTTTTGCCGTTGGCCTCAGTGGTAGAGAACCATATGATGCACAGCCATGTTGTTGTTAAGAGCAGCACAGTCGTGGTTAAGCCTGGTTCAACCTAGTTCCATGACAGTGGATGAAGGTATCCATGTTCCCACACCCCAGGAAAAGGAGGAAAGAGAAAAGGTAGGGAGATGAGCCTAGGAGCGAAAAACAGCAGCAATAATCTAAGGAGAAAAAAAACCAACTTACTTTTCTAAATATAATAGCAGGATGTGAAATAGTACAATATAATATAACTGGAATTGAAGCTAAAAAACTACACACACACTTACTGATTAAAAAGTAATATGTAAAGACATTGCAGAAATAAACAACATTAAACAAAAATGAAAAACAGAAAAAGAAACTCATGAATAATTAAATATTTCATTGCAATGTTAGAAGAGAAGAATATCTTAACAAAATTTTAAAATCGCCAGTGGCGTTCTCTGTACAAGTAAAGCAATCTATTAAAACACTATAAATCTGTATGAAACTAATCTCTTGTAACTATGGTTGTTTGATAACATCCCCATGAAATGTTTTAGGGCTTTTTCATAAAAGGCAAAAATACCAAGATACATTAATTTTACATTATAAAATGTTTCTGGGAATGGAAACAAGCGATTTATAAAGCATATGAAGTATTCCAGAATTTTCTAGCAGTTCGACAGTATTTACAGGCAGAAGCTTTACAGACTTGGGTCAAATAATCAAATTTATGGTAAATCATATCCTGAACAGATTGCATCTTACATTGAAATCAATATGCAATCGATTCCTGATCTCTTGACATCAAAAGAAAGTTTTAATGTAGACAGTGAATGAGTGCTATTGATTTTATTTTAATTCCAATAGCAACACTGTTATTTAAACCTTGCGTATAGACTATTTAGCATTATTCAAACATTCACTGCAAGTTCTATTTCTCCATTAGGCTTTATGGGGTAGTGCAAACGTTTTTATATGCCTTATTAAAATTAGTGCCCTAGTGGCTTTAACTAAAATCAGGTATCCCATTGTTCTCCTATGATTCACTGATCTCATATGAACATCTATACAGCATATATGAACATACACTAAAAAGCAACTCCTGATTCCTGCACTGAATTCAGATATTAAGCTCTTTAAAAATGGGGAAAAGACATTTGAAAAGACATCTGAAATAAAATTGTGTCATCATTTAGGTTTACTGTCCAAAGCAGTTGAAATCTGGAAATTAAAAACTTTCAGAAAATAAAAAAAGCATTTTAACAAAATGTCAAAATTTGTCCAGTCATATAAATGAGACCTGCTAGTATTAGACTATAAAAACAAATCTCCTTGATGGATATTAACCATCAAAGGTATTGTTCTTGACAGAAGCAGTGCTGAAATGAGACATTAGTATCCAAGGCACCCAAAAATGTATTACCTCTGAACAGGTAGAAGTGCTGCTTTCCCTAAGGTTCATAGACTTTTCTCTCTACATCAAAACTTAACTCAGGCAAATTCACCTCAGATCCAACCAATGCCTCTGCTCTTCATTATACTATTGTACTTGAAACAATTGGAAACCTTAAGCTCAGACAAGCATAAATTCCAGAAAGGAATTCAGAGAAGTGTTTGCACTATAACTTGATTCTGGAAATCTCAGCGCACTGAGATTGGATTCCCATTGGAGCAAAAGGATCTGTGGGCTATATGAACAGGAGTATGACCACCAGATTATAATGAAAAATTATCCCTCTCTATTCCTCAGTATCTAGACTACACCTACAACCATTTGTCCAGTTTTGAGCATAAAGACATACAAAAGTTTTACAAAGAATTCAGTGGAAGATTACAAAGATAGTGGGGAGGAGCACTTCCCCTGTGAAGAGAAGCTGGGGGATGTATAACTTGTTCCACTTGCAGCAGATGGCTTCAGAGATGCATAACTGTAACTTGTGAGTGTCTGTAAGGTGGCTTATGGATCACATCCACTAGATCACGTTACTAGGACCCCACCCATCCTGGTTTCCAGAGATGGAGCACCTATAGCTCCTCCTGGCAACCTATTCCTGTGCCTCAACCCCCTTCCTCCTAAGATCTAATACGTTTATTACTTTTTAGTTTAAAATCATTGTCCTGTTACTACCAGACCAAAAATTTATTCTCCTTCCTGTTTATAAAATCCAGTACTTAAAAGCACTGGAAGGCCACAGTGCAATCTCCCCAAGCCTTCTCTTCTCCAGTTGAAACAAGCCCAACTCCCTCAACTATTCTTCATAGGAGAGGTGTGCTAGCCCTTTTATAGTCATTGTGGCCCCCCCTCTGGACCTGCTCCAAAAGATTCTCATGCTTCTTGTACTGGGATCCCAAGGCCTGGATGCTGTACTCCAGGTGGGGTTTTATAAGGGCCAACTAGAGAGGGACAACCACCTCTCTTTCCCTGCTGGCCACCCCTCTTTTTGATGCAGATACTGTTGGTTTTTCCAGGCTGCAACTGCACACTGATTGCTCACGTCCAGATTTTCAGGCATCAGGACCCCAAGTCCATCTCTGCAGGGCTGCTTTCAGTGAGTTCTTCTACCAGTCTCACTCATATCTGGGGTTGCCTCAACCAAAGTGCTACATTTTGCAATTGAGTTTGTTGAACCTCATTAAGTTCATGTGGGTTCACTTTCTGAGCCTGTTCAGGTCCCTCTGTATGGTGCTCCTCCCTTCTATTGTGTCAACTACATCAGCAGCTTTTTGTCACCAGCAGGTTTGCTGAGGGTATGCTCAATCCCACTGTCTTCATTGTTGATAAAGATGATAAAGAGTTACAGTCTCAAGGTGGACTCCTGCACGACACCACTTTTGACCAACCTCCACCTAGACATACAGCCATAGACAGTAACTCTTTGGATATGATTATCCGACCAATTCTTTATCTACTGTAGAGTTCAGCCTTCAAATCCATATCTCTCCAATTTAGAGATAAGGATGTGGTGCAGAACCTTGTCAATGGCCTTGTACTATTCCAGGTAGATGACGTCATTTCCCTTCCTTTGTCCACTGATGCTATTCCTCCAGGAAATAAAACCACCATATTGATCAGGCACAACCTGCCCTTTGTGAAGCCATGCTGACTCTCAGATCACCTCTTCTCCTTGCATATGCCTTAACATCTCTTCCAAGTGGATCCTCTCCATGATCTTCCTGGGCACAAATGTGAGGCTCAATGGACATTAGTTCCCTAGGTCTTCCTTTTCCCCTTTCTTGGAAACAGGAGTGATGTTTCCCTTTTTACAAACTCCAGAGATTTTGCCTGGCAGACATCATTTATTCAGATATGGTGGACAGTGGCTTGGCAACCAGTTCCTTCAGAACCCTGAGATGCACGTCGTCGAGCCCCATAGACTTGTACATATTCTGACTCATGAGGTGATCTCAGACTTGTTCTGCTCTTACAGTGGGAAGGATTTTGGTCCCCTGATACTCAGAAGTTCAGAGACATTAGAGGTGTGAGAAGCCTAAAACTGCCAGTGAAGACTGAGACAAAGAACTCAAAGTACCTCAGCCTTCTCCAAGTTCGCAGAGGCTAGCTCTCTCATCTCATTTATCAGAGGGCATATATCCTCTCCTTTTCCTGTTTCTTCTGCCCAATAGATCTACTCGCATCCTTGCCAAGTTCAATTCCATCAGCACCTTGGCTTTCCTGATCCCATCTTTACGCATTCAGACAGCATCCCTATAGTCAGGAATGGCTGACTATAGGTCACTCATTCCTGCTTCCACTGCTTATACTTTTCCTTTTTTTCCCCCCTCATCTTGACAAGCAGGTCCTGGTTTCTTGTCTGATTTCTTATACTGGGAAATGGAGAGCTTTTGTGCTCTCAGAAAAGCATCCTTAAAAGTGCTGCCAGCTCTGCTTTGTTATTTTATTCCTAAGAACAGTTCCCCAGGGGATCTCGTTCAACACTCCCTTAAACATCCTGAAGTTCAGGGTCCTAACTCCACTCTTAACCAAGCCCACCTTCCTCAAGATTACAGATTTGATCAGAGCACGTTCACTGTGTTGGCTGCCTCCAACTTTAACCTCTTTAATGATCTCCTCTATGTTGGCAAGCACCAGATGCGGCAACACTTCACCTTCGGTTGGCCTGTTCAGTGCCTGAACTGGAAAGTTATTCTCAATACAATCCATGATTCTCCTGGATTGCTTGCAGCTCACCATGTTATTTTCCCAGCAGATATATGGGTAGCTGAAATTCTGCATCAGAATGAAAGCCTATAAGTGTAACTCCTCTTGCAGCTGAAGAGAGAATGCCTCACCAAGAGATTTCCCTTGAAATCTTCAATAAGGTGTCTTCCTTGGAGTGGAGAAAACTCATATCATAATTTACCAGGCAAAGTAAATGGTTAAAAAAGTCAGGAGGTCAGACACTCTTCCATCTCTCATGCAATTACGTGTAAATTTTCTAGCTTTTCTAGTATTATATACTCCTTTCCAAGTTAACCGAGTGTGATTTAGCTGCAATGCAGTTGTGAATCAACAGATCTCATTACAGTGCTGAATTCCTAAGCATCATGTAGATTTATAAGCTCTGTCAACCTAAAAGCTGGTGTGTCTTGATGACTTCAAGGAAGTAATAAGTACACCCACATCTAAAATCCCTAGATTTTGATCACTATTTTCTTCCTCAGGAATCTCCCAGTCTTAACACCTTTCTTCTGCTGTCTTTATTTTACCAGATAAAGAGAAAAAAAAAATTGTCTAGAGTAGTGCACCGAAATGTTTTTGTGCCTTAAGTTATCTTTAACATCTCAGCTGTGAATTAGGAGTAATGCTTAGCAAAGTTTTTATTGCAGTGAAAATCCAATAGTGAATTTGTACTAAAAAAAAATCATTTTTAATATCAAGAATATTCCTATTTATTTATAGCAAAATTTTTTACTTTTTTTTTTTTTTTTTTTTTTTTTTTTTTATATATATCATGCACTAAGGGGCAGGTTGTCTGATATTTAAGCACAGTGCTGGATGCATTTCCTGTATGCATTTTTTCTAGCAGACTCAGCTATTTCACATGAGGTCCAGCTCATGTGAAATAGGAAATGGGAAAAGTGATCTTCAGATTCCATGCATTGTTTTATACTTAAAAGTTTATTGAAAAGAAACTGTTGCTAAATCCCTTTACTTATGGACACTATTGAACAGTTCACTAACATGAAACATTGTCTTGAATCTATGTTGTATATTGAAATGGCAATTTACTTCTAGCAACTACTGAGAGTTCATTCTTTCTCCATGAGAAGACAAAAATATCTCTAAGTTGACAACATTCTCTATGTCTGAAGAGAAGAAATTTCTGGTAGTGTGTCAACAAAGGAATTCAGATAGTAAGATTTGTAGGCTGTCCAGTATCTTGTCATGCTACAGCTGCACAGATTTCCCAACTTGGAGCAACCAAAGCAAGCACCGTGCTAGGACATCTAACATAGACTGTAAACGTGAAAAAACATGAAGTAATAACTGTTAACCAAGTTACCAAAACTTAGCTGTTTTCTCTGTGTTTTGTTGTTGTAGTAGTTGTTTTGTTTGTTTGTTTTTCCCCACTGATCTGATAGCTGCTTGTTTATATGTTCATACACATAAACCATGTTCTGGTTTTGGCAGATGAAACATTTCTTTCCTTTTTTCCTTCCTTCCCTTAGCTAGCAGCAAACAACCTGTCACTTAAGCTTCATTACAAGAATAAGTTTTCAAAGAATATGCAGGCGGTCCATGATGCTTATTTCAAGACGTGACCTAACAGTTCTCCTACACAGGTTAAGGGTGAACAGTTTTAAACAAAAGGAGGGTAGACTAACTTAGATGTTTACAAGATTTTTTTTCTTTTTTCTTCTCAAGATGTTGGTGAGGCACTGCTACAGACTTCCTGGAGAAGTTCTGGTTGCCCTATCCCTGAAAGCATTCAGTGTTCAACAATTCATGTTGGATAGAATGCTGGGCAGTGTGACCTAGAGTTTGGCAACCCTGCTTATTGCAGGGAGTAGAAACTCTGTGATCTTTATGGTTCCTTGCAAGCCAGGTCGTTCAATCAAAGCTTGATGATGAAGCAAAGGAAAATACCAAAATATCAATAGAACAAGATTAACAGTTTTATGACTTCATTTCTTGATGGACATCTGGAAATGGAGGCTGAACTTCCTGCTGACATGAAAACACTTTATTTTTTTCATTTCATATTTGTATACTGGAGATATGCTTGTATTTCCTCACATAAGCACTTGTAATGTAAATTCAGGCAGAACTACTATGAACTCACTGATCAGCAAAGCACTTTCTATAAGACCCTTCTAAATATTTGCATAAACTCCAATAATTTCAGCTGAATGAATCTTTTCAAATATTCAGTCTTGATTTTAAAAATATCAGCATGGCATAAAATCCAAAGCGAGTTCCAGTAAATATTTCAAATGTATCCTAGCTTTTCTGATTCTTCCATCCTTTTTACTTGGACATTTTGTTTCTTAATCCTTCTGTTTGCCCGCATAAAGTGTACAAAATCATTCTGATATGCACATTTCTTTGTTATTTATGTCAAATTTTTGTTATCCTAAGTCTTTATCATTGTTTTTTTTTTCCCATCAAATTTGCTATTAAGAGTCAAAAACTGTAGGTACACTGAATGATTTTTCTGAAATACATCTGCTAAGTGGATTAAAATAAGCTGAATTAATGAATTTTAAGGTATAATAGTCACTGGTTTAAATTATCTTGATATATGGTGAGTCACATAGTACCAAGGTCATATCTGGAAGTATTGCGTGAGAAGACGCAAACCTGAGTAGCACTGTTTTTACCTTTTTCAGCAATATTACTTTTTATTTTTTTTTTAACATATTTGCAATTATTCTGATAATCTGATAATCTGATATTCTGATAATGTAGAGTCTTGGTATTGACTGTATCTTCCTTCATTCCTCATGTAAGTGTCTGTGTCAGACATACTCTCACTGTTCATGAATCCTATTTATACCCTTAAAAGAGGCAGCAATGTATTATGGTGTTGTTTTTTTCGTTTGTTTGTTTTGTCTTTTATTGTTAATATTTGCCCTTCTATAATTCCTCAGGACTCCACAGTTACAGAAAATCACTGACTAATAGTTCATGACATGACAATTATATATACAGTTAACAATGTGGAATATTGTAGAAACTTTGGATAAGGGATTAATTTTTCTCCAGTTAAGAAGTTTCCTTAGATAATGATGCTACTCATTGTCGTAGACTTAAAGAAAGCAAGTGGAATTAGTAAAATGTATGCATCTGAAACAAATAATGCAAAAATACCCCTCTTGAAAGAGCTAGCTTCTCTGAGTCAATGCAAGAAAGCAGTCCTTTTCAATCAATTCAAGGATCAACTACACGAGCAAAAGAAATACAGCCATCATCAACATTGTCTTAATAATAAAACTTCTTTTCGATTTAAAATTAAAGTGGTAAATTAGCTGTTCCTGAAGTGCTTAATGGTGCATCAATACGTCAATAAAACTTGACCATATTTTCCTGTAATTATTTTTATTTTCCTATTGATAAGAGCTGCTGTAATAATTATTAAGATATTTATAATTCATTAAAGTGTTGCAATTCATTTTATTGTGTCACAAATTACCTGTTTGTACAGGTAGTACTTTCTCATTGTCGCTTCCAATCCATTATAACAACACTAATTTCCTATACACAATGTGTAAAGCAAGGCAAATCTTGCTAGAATTTTGTCTATGAGTTATCTCACTCTCCTATACTCCTAGACTTTGCTGGCAGTAGTATATGTGCAGCAAATGCATTCTGCAGTGAGATAGATCCATCATTGTCTCTGCAAAGCTCTACAGCTTGCCTGAAAATGTTTCATCTTGGATTTAAGTCTCAGCATCTTCTCTCAGACAGCATGCATGTATATGATTTGTAATTAAGAATCTTCTGACCTGTGGTTAGGAAAGTTGGGAAAACATATTTAGTTTTGCTGCTCAACATCGTTATCAGTGAATGCCCTTAAATGCTACTTTATTTATTAACAAAGAAGATCTCCCTTTATGTGGACATTGTTACAGATCATCCTAGTGATCTCAGCATATCTACTACCACACTGATATTGTTTAAGATATATAACAAAGTATAAATAAATTCTGTTGGAAAGTAAAGCTATAATTAGCCATTTACTTAGACATGTGTCTAAGTGGGTTAAGTGAGGAGAAAAAGTAGCTTTAAGGAACAAACTTGCAGTGTAGTCAAAGATCTTTTTATTTTAAATGTTATTGAATACGACTGCATTGGCTGACAGTCTGCAAGTTCAGAAAGATGTAACCAGGTGCTCCAGGTGTTCATAAAGGAAGAAAATTTTCTCTCCAGTAGCGGTTAAACTGACAAAAATCTATAAAATTCATGTTTTTGTAGTACTTCTGTCAGAACTTGAAAACTGTCCTGACACATTCTCAGTATACTTAGTCTTTTTTTTTTCTTTTTTTTTTAAATAATATGCACTGATTAACTGTGCTGTAAAGTTGCTTTTCTATTTCAATACAAGTAAAAAGCTTCTTAGAGTTGGTCACATGATGACTAGATTAAATATATCTAATGACAGTGTGAAAGATGCATGACACTTTTTATCAGAAATTGTGTTCTGTTGCTTAGAAATTTGTCAAATGTTACACTGAAATTATTTGCCAGATGTTTATCTTAGAGAAATCTTTTCATTATGTATAATATTGGCTCCTTATATGTAGATTTCAGACTTACATGAAAAAAAAATACACTGAGAAAAGATTACTTTTATCAGTGTTAGAAACTTCTGGAAACTCACTGGGGAGTGCTAACTTCTCTGTTCTTTGGGGCATAAAAATATCCTTTGTGACAGGTTTGGTCTGTTGACATCTCTGGAAACATCTGACCATATGTTGTCAAGTTCTGCCTTTTGATCAATTCCATTTCACATACTTCTGCAGCATTTTGTAGTTTCTTATATTCCCTTGAGGCCCTGTCCACATTTGTCATCCTCTGATCCCCAACCTGAGCTAGATCCAACTACCAGAAATATTTTTTCTGTGATTCTCTATTTGATATGATATATTATTGAAAAAGGATGCTATCAGAGTCCAAATTAAAGAGTACAGAAGCTGAGAATGCTTGCTCTTGAATGAAATACTGGATCAGAAATCAGAAAACTAGAAAATGAAACGAGGTCTGATTCATTTGTGCTTGCACAACACTATGAATTTGACAAAATTTTGGAATTTTCTGGGAAAATAAGAGTAGATGAGGAACAGCGTTTAGGCCTGGTACATATGGGAAAAGGAAATAGTGACTAATAGGCCAGAAGTACGGGGAACATTTAGCATGAGGATCTGGAAACTATTTGTTCAAGGGGCAGAAATTGTGTTTAACACTCTTTATTCTTTCTCTTTTTTTCTTTAACACTTGATTGCATTAGGTGTTCAAGAAATGTTTAGGTGTTGTACTAAGTAACATGGTTTTGTGGGGAAATATTAATGGTAGGTGGAGGGTTGGACTAGATGGTCTTGAAGGTCTTTTCTAGTGCTGGTGATTCCATGATTGTATGATTCTATGAATTACATGAGCATACTAGTTCTCACTTCTTAAATAAATTCAATTCTTTCCTCCCAGACACAAGGAAGATACAGGCAATTTGTCCCAGAATTGCCTCTGGACATTATGTCAGGTTGGTTCTGTGGCTAAATTTGTCTTTCAACATAATTAGAACTTACTGTACACCCTAGAATGCATTCATAAACCTCTGGATTGTTACTCTGGAAATGAGTATCTGGAACTATGCTATAAAAGCGTATCTAGAAGACAGTGTTATACATGTACTGCTATTTCAGGTCTTCCAAACTGAAAACACAAATATTTTAAATACCGAGGCCACAGGGGCAGCATGTATTCCTTCCAACCCGGGCTATTTTGTGATTCTGTTTTTCTGTGATTCTGTGTGCTAGTAGTGTACCCTAGTGTTGCTGTAGCCAATCATTTTAATCTCTTCATTAATGACCTGCACTCTGGGATATCAGCAAGTCTGTAGATACAAAACAAGGAGCGGCTAATAAACCAGATGGTAGCACTGCCATCTGAAGGGGTCTTAAATTTTTGAAGGATTGATCTGAGATGAATCTACTAAAGTTCAACAACAGGAAACACAAAGACCTGCATCTCGAGAGGAATCACAGAAGGCACCAGTCCATGCTGGAGATTAACTAACTAACTAATTGAAAAATATCTTTGCAGATAAAGACCTTGGGTCCTGCTGGACGGCTGTAAGATAGCAATGTGTTCTCAGGACAAAGAAAGCCATCAGAATTCTACATTAGGGTTCCCTTGCTTTGCTTTGCCTTTAATTTCCATTATATTTTTTCATATTTTATTTCTTAATTTATTTTGCTGGCTAAAACTGAAGTAGGTTGCCTAGAGAGTATGATGCCTGTTTTCTCTGGAGATGTTCAATATACAGTCCCAAGCTGCTTGCTCCAGCTGATTCTGCTTGAGCAAGTGTTTTAGACTTGATGTACTAAAAAAAACTCTTCTAGTCTCAACAATTCCTCGATAAATCTTTGCTCCCTAGGTTGCACCAATTCTCGCAGAAAAGCTATTCAAGCTACGTAAGTGCTGGATTTGAGATATGTTTGCAATAATTCATCTTCTTATTTATGTTCTTTAGGTTGTAAATCTAAGTCCCCTCATTAAATGTTCATCTTCAGTGCAAAGGATCAACATCCTCTACATATGAAGAGAGGCTACCTAGTGTAACTGCTATTTATAGGAACGCTCCTTTGCTTGTTCAGAAAACTGGAAGCAGATTGAGGAATGGAAAAAGCGGAAAAGAACAGTCATGTACATTGCCACTTATGCAGTTCTATGAAGAATTAGTCCATCCCTATTTATGACACAATTCTACTCTTCTTGGAGGGTGATATCAGTTGAACTTCTTACAGATAATTAAATTGTGCATTCTTCACATTCAGAGTGTCTTAGGATTTGATATATCAAAAGTCTGGACAATAACGAACAAACATAATTGGAGATTTTCTTAAATAAATAGAATACCATATAATGTCACATGGTTTATAAATTCATGCCACAATAGGATCTCCAAATTAGTAAGTGGATCTGGCCTTCGGTGTTTTCTCTTTGCAGATGTAAAGAAGAATAATATTTCATTTTCCAAAATCAAAATTGTGAAAATCAAGTGACTTGCTTGTGCCACAGTGTAATATCATCAATAAATACTGTAGAAAAGCTCACAAACAAATTAGTTCTGTCTTAGTATAGTATTCAGTAAACAAAGCATATGGTCACACACTGAATAATGAAGATAAATATTTTGCAGATGAATTGTACAGAGAATGAAGGCTAGTGCTAATGAGGCAAGGGTACTTAGAAAATTGTATGAAAGTACAACATAATTGCATTGAATATATACAAAAGGGCTAAATGAGGACAAAAGCAGTATTATTTCTGGTAACTTCTGACTTTAAGTGTTTATCTTTTACACTGTAGCATTCTTAGCATAAATTTATGAGTGTTGCACATATGTAAAGTGTATTTCAAGATGATGTTTAAATGCTGCAGAATTCTGATCACTAGCTTCTGGCCATGACCGATATTAAACATAAAATATGTCTGGAAATACATCTTTGCTCCTTGCATTGCTCAAACAATGCTACTGACAGCCTTCATGCTAAGGCTTGTAATGAGGTGGCCACCAGAAGAAAGACTTGGTTTTCAGTTGATGAATCAGCTAATGAATAGGAATTGGGAAGTCTCCATTGGTAGGATATTGCCACCAGTGCAGTTGTAGTCATAGGCACCTCCTATTTTCCACTCTTAGCAACCCCAAAACAGAAGGGTCATCCGAGAGACCAAGCAAGGTCTATGTCCTCCCTCTCCAAGGCAGGTATAACAAAAGACCACCAACACCCTTTTGGGTCCCCTCTCCTGAGATAATCTATACCAAGGATACATGGAGGCTCCGTGCCAGTCATAAAGGGGTGCTTTTGCCAGTCATTTTCTGTGACGCTTGATTTGGCCTCCAATACAGTTAACTCTTGGAATTCATCTGTCACTCCAGAAATGAGTGGGTTTTGCACCTTTCTAACTTGATTGCATTAGAGTGCATCGTGCACAGATGTCCACTAAAGCTTCATATTTCTGTGGCTTTGACATGCTAGGTTATTGAATCCAGACAGAACAATAAAATCAATTGTTGGTTTTCTCCACCTGCCTGGAGGCAGGGTGCCTCTAGTTCTGTTTTAGAGAACATGATGGGCATAATTGTAATAAAAATGCATACTGATCCACTGAACCCATTCGAGAACTGTTGCACTTCAAAAGAAATTAAAATTGAAACTCAGGAGATATGGATCCACAGATATCTTTATGTATCTGCAAAATGGCAGTAGCTAGATAGTTGCAGTTTCTTGATTCATAGCCACACGGAGTTAAAATCATTTTAAAGTTAATATCTGTTTAAACTCTTGTAACAGGGTGACTTTTCTCAATTGCTTATAACCCTCATATTATATTGAAGAGAACTAGACCTAAGCAGTGCGCCAGAATGAGAAGTCACAGTTCAAATGGCAAAAAAAAAGAATCTGCACTTCCAGCCAATTATTTCAGCATGCTGTCTCAGTGACAATTAAGACACAGCTCTCATGGGCTTAGTGTGAAAATCAAAATGGAATCCTTGTTCCCACACATATTCTTTAATCTTTATAATTGATCTATTTTCCATTAGTTCTTCATTACAGCATTTTACTTGTTCATTTGGGAAACATTGTTCACTTATTTAAAACTTTTACTGTTGAATCATCTTATTAATAAAAACATCCATGAGAACATGGAAGAGGTTATACTGTATCAGAAAAAGATACGTTTAGTAGATCTTTTGAATCAATCAAAAATATGTAGCTAGGAAATAGTAAAAAAGCAGGCACAAAAAAATCCATCCCTAGAATACTCTCTTGCACACTGCTAATTTTGAAATCCTCAGAGCTACAAAGAGGCTGAGGCTGAGGAAAAGAATGGGAGTAATGGTCTATGATACACTTTCCCTTCTATAGATTTGACAAGACCCTGTGAATCTAACCTGAGAACTGACCCTGCTTTGGGTAGGAGTTCGGATAACAGACCCTCCCTAGCTCCCATCCAGCCTGAACTGGAATGAGCTTATGAGCCCATGATCCTGCAGGAGGGAATTTCACAGCTTCACTGTACACCAGGCAAGGAAGAAAAGTTGTTTTATTTTGAACTTGCCACCACCTACCTGTACTTACCTTGGCAGAGAAAAAGTGGATAATTATTCCGTTAAATTTCTATGCCTCATTTACTTTGTGGATGCCTATCATTGGCTACCCAATCATTTCTTTTTTCAAGCTGAAGAATTCATTCCATTTAATCATTCTTCATGTGAAAACTTATGTACAGGTGCAATTGTACAACATACTTTTTGGAGACTGGATCAGTCTGGGATGAATCTGCAAGTAGTATTCAAAATGTTATCGTGCAATAGATTTATGAAGTGACAGAATGAAGTTTTCTGTTCCTTTATTTTGATCGTTTCTAATAACTTTTAACATTCTGTTTATTTTCTTGGCAAATATGTATTACTTCCTCTTAAATTTAATTCAACCTCTAGTCACTCAATATTGTGATGATCTTCTGCAGTATTTCACAGATAGTCCTCATCTTCAACATCTTAGGAAGTCTTAAATCAACAGAGAACACTATCATTTCATTCTCTTCCACAACTATTCTTTATTAATATATTATGTTATTTTGGTTCCAGTACAGTCCTTATGAGTTTCCTCTGATCATACATATGCTCACTGAAAACTGTCCATTTTTTCTTACTTTCTGTACTAAATTCTTAGCCCATGTGAATATCCATTTTCTTATCTCTTGACAGCTTCTTTTCTTTCAAAGCATTTGATGAGAGGTGTTGCATATTTTTCTTAACAGTATCAACAGAATCTTACTTATCTTTATGCTTAGATTGATTTACCTAAACAATAATTTTGAGGGAAAAAAGAAACTATCAAAGAAAATATAATGATGCAGTGCATTTTAAGTTTGGAAGCTCTCTAGATTTGGATTTGACAGATGTCTAACTAGCCAGAAATAGTTCAACAAGACAACAATTCTGAATATCAGAATTCTTATTTCTTTATCAGAATTCAGATTTTACTGTAGTTTAGACAAAGTATGTTTCCTGCACTGCTGATATGTGATTACTTTTCTGATACGTGGGACTATAACAGAGCATGTTGTAATACTGAAGGCATCTTAAGACAATTATTTTTCATAGTAAAAATAGTAAAAAATTGTGTGATTGTTTCTATGCAGGGGACAAATTGAAGTTTGCTGTTCTGGTAATTTACTGATGAAATTAAATTGTTGCTTCATCAAACAATAGTTCATCAAACTATCATTTGATTACCTCAGGCTTAGGGACAGTTGATACCATTTGAAACTTCTGTAACATTTATTGAGAGAATGTTATGCTTATTAGTTACCGAATTCTATAAACCCTTAAGAAAGTATTCCTTTTACATCAGCTTTGAAGCTTTCTTGTACTTCATCAGAGTGGTTTAATCACTCGATCTGCATCATTTAGTTACTCCTATTTCACCCTTCATATACTGCATTTTTCTTTTAAATATTCTGCCTGATTCAAATGTGCATTTATTTCCTTTTAGTATTTGATCAAACATTTCTTAAAATTTCAATCTTTGTTTAAAAGCATTTTATTATAATTCAATGACATTATCATATTATACATACAATTCACATATACTTTACATAAATGATTACAGATATATTCATGCACAATATATTGATTTATATTCTATATTTTCTATGTATATATATTGTATTTTATATTATACTATTTAATATCCAACAGGGAATTAGTAGGCACAGTTTTCCCCAGAACCTGAAAACACCACAGTCAGTGAAGAAAGGAGAGAAGTGTTTTATTTGCTGGAACCTTTGGAGAATATCATGAAGCTTGTGCCTCTGCAAATCATGGAATGGACCTCATGTTGCAGTAGGTGGAAATACCCTGAAGGAAGCTGAAGCCTGTGGGAAGGATTCATGTTAAAGAAGTTCATATCCTGTATCCTGTGAGAGAGAGCTCACAGTGGAGCAGAGGACTAGAGTGAGAAGGAAGTATCAGCAGAGATGAAGTATTGCAAACTGACGCAGCCTCCATTCTCCATCCTTCTGTACCATGGTGCCTTATAAATACAAGGAAGAATTTATTCATTTCATCTTAATTCTTCAATTACGGGTTTTCTTTGCTCATTTTTTTTCTTTTTTTGTTGTTGTTGTTGGGTTTTTTGTGATGGGTTGGATAAATGATACTATGTAAAGAAAATAATGCCTATCTGTTGTGCTCAAGCCTTGCAGGCAGCTGATAATCATGTAGACATTTGATCATTCCTCCCAGAAGTGGGATGAAGGAGAGAATCTGTGGGCTAAAATATATGCTATTTGCTAAGACAGAAAAGGAAAATAGAAACAAAGATACAATTATAACAATATATGTAGGTTGCTCCAAAAGTAATGTGTCCTACCTATTTCTATGGAAACTACAGCAGATACAAAGAGAACAATAGCACCATTTGACAAAGCTAATTCTCAGCTACAGAACACTGTTTTTCAACATAGCACCATTAGCATGCATTTTTGCAAGCAATGGACAAGATCCTGCTTATTGTGCTACTAAAAATCTGCATGGCCATATGGAACATGGCAGGTGTTTCACATTGGTTCTGTTAAAAGTGCTGAAATTAAACATCTACCACCTAATTGTGCCCGCATCTACTGTTTAGTCTCCATAAACATTCAGCAAGCATCAAATTGGATCCAATTTTTTCCTCATGGAGAAAGTTAATGACACATCTTTGCTTCGTATGCACTTTGACATCTCATGCCATTTTTTTCAGACTATCCCTCTGCTGCTATTTGTCTTATGGCAACAAACTGTAATAGATTTTGTTGGAATGTTAGTGTCTATTGCCATCCCACTAGCAGTTGCCTCTGATGTCATGGGCCAACATAATAAAATAACAGGCATTGCACTTTTGGAGCAATTTTCATATATGTATGTATCTGTGTGTATAAACATATATATCCACAATGCAATTACTCACTATCCAGTGAGTAATGCCCTGCCAAGCCCTGAACAGCAGCTGGCTCTCAGCCAGCTCTCCTTTGTAGCCTAACACATAGTGTCATGTGATATGGAATAATGCTTTGGCCAATCTTGATCAGCTATCATGGCTCTGCACAACCTTCTACTACCATGGTAGCAGTTCTTCCTTGATATGCAGTTTGTCCCAGTTCTGGGCATGCATTAATCACTCAGCATCAACAAAAACACTGGTCTCAGCTGAAGTTAGGACATGATCATTAAAATCTAACTTCATTATTTTATGTTATTAGTTACCTGGTAGTAATATAAAACTATATATGAATTAATAACAAACAAGGCAGCTAGAAACATTGTTATGATGAAAACAAAACACATTTGCACTCAGACAATCTATCAGACATGATTAAATATGTAAGTGGCCAGATTCCTCTTCATTGCTCTTAGCCACCTCTTCCAATTTATCTTTTATTTCCAATTTCATAAGCATTCATCAGGAGACTTCATTGTAACACCAATTCATGAACACTTCTGATTATGCTTAGCCAAGCCTATTTTTACAAACATAACAGATTGAGAGGGTTAACACCAGCACATAGTGAATATTTTATTATATTGTAGAACGCTGGTTATCCATGAGCTTGATAAAAGGTACCAATCACCATGAATAAGTTGTTAAAGATGGATACTGTAAAATGTCCTCTTCAACATTGTTATCAATGACATAGAAAGTGAGATTGAATGTACCCTCAACAAGTTTGCAGGTAGCCCAAAGCTGAGCAGTGTTAGAAGAGTGGAATGCCATCAGGAAAGACCTGGACAGGCTTGAAAAGTGAACCCATGTGAACCTAATGAAGATCAACAAGCCTAAGTGCAAAGTGTCACACTCTTGGTTTGGGGCAATCCTAGATCTGAGTACAGACTGGAAGAACTAATTGAGAGCAGCCCTGTAGAAAAGAACTTGAGGGTCCTCATGACTGAAAATCTGTATGTGAGCAATCAGTGTGCACTTGCAGATCAAAAGGCCAACTGTATCCTGAGTTGCATCAAAAGGAGAGTGACCAGCAGGGAAAGGGAAGTGATTGTTCCCCTCTGCTCCATTCTCTGTGATGACTCATCCAGAGTAGTGTGTCCAGGCTTGGGATTCCCAGCACAAGAAAAATAGAGCTTTTAGAGTGGGTCCAGATGAGGGCCACAAGGATCAGAGGGCTGGAGTACCTTTCCTATAAAGAGATGCTGAGGGAGTTGGACTTGTTGAGCCTGGAGAGGTTTAGGCTCCAGAACTCTCCGGTGTGGCCTTCTTGTACCCAAACAACTCTTATAAACAGGAGGGAGACTGACTTGTTACATGATCTGGTAGTAATAGGACAAGGGGGAATTATTTTGAACTAAACGAAAAAAAGTTTTATGTTAGAGGATAAAGAAGAAGGGAGATGAGGCTGTTCAGGGAAGAAGTGGATGCCTTGTTCCTTGAGGTGTTCAAGGCCAGGTTGGAATGGCCCTGTGCAGGAAGGGGATTGAAATTAGGTGGTCTTTAAGGTCTTTTCCTACCTAAGCCTTTCTATGAGTCTGTGATCCTACAAAATATTTCTGAAAGAAGTATCTTCTGTCTATTTGCATATGATCTACCATCCTTACTCTGGCTTAGATATAATCAAGCTGTAATTTGAGTCTTTTCTATCAGGAAGACCATCTGAAGTTCAATGAGCATCTGTCTCACATGGGATAAGATATTGCCAGGAAAGACAACTAAATATGAACATGGTTATGCCTCTGTTAGCACAAGTCAGCACTAGCATTATATTTAGAATGGAACAGTTTTGCAAAAGAGCAGTATAGGGATCTTGCAGTCAGAGCCGAGTAACTCTAGCATCTACCCTGAGGAACCTACTGTTATAGCAGATTAAAATGAATATTAATAGAATGAATGAAAATGATTCTAAAGGATAGTCAAGCATGAAGGATGCATACATGCTTCCCAAAGTTCTGCATGATGGTTCTGCATCTTAAATACAAGTAACACATCCAACAACCAACCACGTGTCATCTCTGAGGAGTTAAACTGAGAAAACAACGCTTTGCCACCTATCTGCTAGCTACAAATCTACTCCTAAATCAGTGCATGTAGCATTTGGCCCTCCAACTTCTTCAAAACCTAGTTTCTATTTGTGAGGTCATTTGTGTCTGCTCTTTGCAACAGTGTATATGCATGGAAACAGTGACTGCAAATGTGTTTTCAGGGAGTCATAGTCAAAGTAATTGTTTGACCATGACGGAAAGGTCATTGTCAACATCATCGAGAGTAGTATGAATCCTACTTTATATACTTACTCTAACATTTACTCTGTCTGCACTACATGCTTATATTTAATCATTCATTTATTCAAGAACTGTTAGGAGATAAGACACTTAGTCTGTACTTCAATTGAAGAAGTAAGTGACTATCTAATGTGAGTCCTAGAGAACTGAAGACAAATTACTATTCTTCAGAAAAAAAACTTTGGAGGACAGCGGAGTCTGCAAAGTTACACTATTGTATTTAGAGAATGTACTTGTACTAGACCTCTAAAAATATGCACGCTCTCAGAAACTGAATTAATAGAAGCTTTCAGTACTCCACCTTATTAGTGGGGCTGCATTGTAAAAATGGTATCTCTTTTCTTATTTATGTTCGTCTTGGCTGGAATCCCATAATACATTTACATAGGATGAGAAAGAATACTGTAATTCCCTTCTTACACTATTTCTCTTCTAATAATTGTTTTTGACAGTATATGGTTAATGCAGTCTAGGCAGACATACAAGGTGGTTGTCTGGATGAATTTAAATTTGAAGGAGAAGGTGTAGAAATAATAGGATAAAGCCAGAGAAATGGACAGAATACTACATAGCTGATAAATGAACAAACAAAATTCTCACCCATTTTCATACAGTTCTATAAAATAAAACTTTTATACAGCTCTATAAAAGCTACTTTATCAAGTAGGAAGTGCCATTTTATGGGGATTATTTATCAAAGTCTACCTATAGGTGAAGTAGGAGGAGTCCAGTGGAACTTTTCCATAGTTTTTCATTCACAGACTGTTCCTGTATTAAGTTATGTGCAGCATGACATGCATCACTCTATATTTTATTCCATATACTAGTGAACCCACTATTCTTCAGTTCACATAAAAAGGCAGCAAAGCAAAGACGGGTGAAAATCCTTAAGTGCTCTGTCACAGCAAAAGGCTGTGGCAAGGGGCACTCCAAAGTACCTTACTTGTCTGCAGTCAAAGGTGTCATACTCTACCTGAACAGAAAATTTACAGTATTTCGGGGGCACTGAGATAGGTGGTAACAGGCAAGCAATGGGGAATTGTGAAAGAGGAAGAATGAAGCCAGACAAATCTTTACATTACCAGGAAGCTGCAGTTCGAGAAAGAGAGAGCTTGTTTGAGAGTCATCACAAACTTCCAGGTTGCCTCAGTGTAGTTGAGACTTCATGATGGAAAAGTAAGTGTATTTCCTATTTAAACACCTCCCCTTTTAAAAATTGGAATCCAGTTTTGAATCTTGCTAACCCTTGAATCATACACCCACCTGCAATATTGTAAAGCCATTTTCCTAACTCAAAAATCTTCATGTACTGAATTTTTTTACTATAAAATATTTTCTTTGTAGTTATCACAGATACAAAAGATGTTTCTGTGAACAAAGGCTCTTCTGTCTCTGAAAGCTGCCCTCTTTCAACGTTAGACACTGTAATTTTTCTTTCTGCTTCGCAGTTGGTGATATGGAAATGAGATTAGAAACAGTGGCAGAGTGTAGACTTGAGCTGAAAATTTACACTTTTTTCTTGTGTCAACAGAAATCCTACTGTACTGTTTTAGGCAACTCTTTTAACTTTGTGGTACCCCAATTCACCAGAGGTATACTGGCAATATTATTGGTACACATCACATTTTTTCTCTGCTAATTTTCTAAATAAAAATGGTCTGCTTCTAACAAAATACATTTACTACACAAATATATAGTTTTTATATAAACAACAATATTATTGAGATGAGGGATTTGTATGAGACTACTATATTTGCGAAGATACATTACTGAGATCTTCAGTTGAAAGATCATCTAACTGCTTGGTAAAGATGCACAAGTCATATGCAGTATCATATGTAAAATCTCAACAAAAGACAACTATCTTTTTTTTTTTTTCTTCTTCTTGTAATTACACTACAAATAAATGAATAAATAATCTGTAAATACAGAATACCTTTCTCAAAATAAAATAATTTAGAGTCTTCCATGAGATATCCTGCTTCTTAAGGATTGGCAAAGACAGAGCATTCAAACAACGTAAAGTGGCATGCACATATGGTGAAGTAATTCTATTTAACCATAACAGTATACTCTTATTTAGAAAAAGTGATTGCTCACATTTAGACTAGAATGATGGTTTTTTAAGTACAAGAGAAGTATTCCAAAAGGAATTCTATTTCTCATGTAAGACTGCTGCACAGAAGGCAGTCAAGACTGAGAATCAAATAACAGTGTTGTAACCACTCACACAGCCTTACTGGTGAGAAATTCAGAACTTTAAAACCTATTTGCTTATGTTTATTGTGTTCATGCCTTTTATCTCCCTCTGTTTGCCAGCCACTGTTTAAAGAAAAATTCTCTTACAATTATCCCTTCTACATCTGCACTATCTAACACATAAGTTTGAGATGGAAACCTGCAAATTCTTCTTTGTAAATTGGAATAAAACAATTCTAAATAATTTTAAATAAAACAACTTCTAAATGCCGCAACAGAAAGAAATAGATATTATCTAATTCTTTCCCAGGTGATATATCAGGATAATTTCTTTTAAAAGACATACAAACAACAGATAATTCCTCTACTTTATTTATGTAATAGATGTCAACATCACTGCATCTCCACTAATCTACATTCTCTGAAAACACAGGCACTTCCATTACTTTTTTATAATACACCGTGTTTGTACTTCATTAACTATTAATTTGGAAGATAGATATAAACTAAAAATATATATTTTACATTTGTAAAGGAGTCTAAGAGAGAAAAAGATCTCTCTTTGTTTTTAACAAGAAATTCTAAAAATCAACAATCAGCGAGGAGTTAGATTTTCAGTTAATTAACTATTCGTAGTTGCCATTAAGAAATATATATTTTTTTGAGGTTGTGAAGATTTACACATATCATATACAATATGAAAGAAATACATTATTCTAGTATTCAACAGAAATAAATTATCTTTAGAGCAAATTACAATCAATTCAGATTTTTTTTTCTTCAAAATATAATTTGTATTTAAATACAGGGAAAAAATGTCTGCTCTAAGAAAAGGAAATTGACTGAGAACACGACCAGCTCAGTGTTCTTTAAACTTCAGGCTGTATTGGCATTTGAAGGAGGGATGAATCAGAACAATGATAAGAAGAAGAATGTAGAAGAGAAAAATTTAACAAGGATAGTATAAAAAAGTAAGAGACAAACTCAAAGGAAAATATAATCTAAAAGAAAAGTGGGTGAAGATCTACTGTTAACCTTAGTAAATACCACTTGCAAACTGATGCTGAGTTGTGATTCTCATTCCCACATTGCTCTTTTCTAAAAGTGTTGTTAGAGATACAATGAACAGATTTGTTATACATAATTACTTTGTCTGAAGGAAGGTATTTTGTGGAACACAAAGACAAGAACAGTGAAAAGGCAGGGCTAGCTAAAAGCTATGTTATCAAAATAATTTTATTACACTTGCCTTATTCATACTATAATTAATAATAAATAGTTTAACATATGTATTAGGATCATGTTACTTCCATGGTTCTCATGTCATTCAGATCTAATTATAAACTTTCTCAAGAGGAATGAATAGATTCACTAATTACCTTTGTAGAAATAAATCATGTTGCTAAGAGTTTTGTTTGCAAATATAAGATGGACACAATTGCAGCACCAAACACTTCAAAAATGTAAGCAGGCTTCATTTAGTTAAATAAAAAGGAACTAAATATTTGCTTTTGAAATACCTCAACAACAATGCCTTTTACACAGTCTCTTTCTTCTCATTCATTTTTATTGCTGTTGGTGGGCTTTTCCATGTTGATGATAGTAATTTAATTCATGCAGGTACTGCAGAGCTTGTTTTAAAATTTGCAAACATAAAGTACTGCATAGATGGTACTTATATTAAGTGTCTGTTATAAAACTTAAAACTCAAAAATGGTTATAATAACCTCCACTGGATAACATTTTTTGTATGTCCAATATGTTTTAGTGTTTTATTAAGAATTTCAAAGTTCAAAGTCAAAGTTCTTCAACAGTTTTTCTTCTACATATGTTAGATGAAGTGTAATAGTATGATATATTTTCATCATATTGTCATATTTTCCTGCCTTCTTCAGAGCTGAGCAATATATCCATTATTATTACTTTTTAAAAACATTTTGATAACATTTTCTGAAAGACTTTTAGTAAATATTTACAGCTGCTGTCTATGAAACACACATCATTGCTGCCAGCTCTTATATATGATAAATGGATATTGCAATGTTGAACACTTAAAAGCTCTAGACATAGGAGACAATATACTTGGTTTTCACTAAGAGCAGCGCTGCTAAACATCCTAGTTTAGTAATTTCCAGGTACAGTTTCAGTGATTATAAATTTCTTTTTATTAGTGAGACAAAGTTTGAAAAATCAAAAATGGATGAGTGCAACAGAATGACTTAGAGGGAAAATCGCAGTAACTCAGGATAATTTTAGATTTGGCCAGCTTTATGAGAAAATGGTATTTATTTTCAATAATTCATCAACATTAGTTGGATAAGAATTTAAAAACACCAATAATCATGTGTTTTGTTACATTTTTTATTTATTTGTATGTTTGTTTCTGGAAAGACAAACCACTCCTACTAAACTGCAAGACTAATTTTGACTATATTGATAATATTTGGAGTAAAATATACAGAACACTAAATATGATTAATTTTATCCCCTTACCTATCCGCTCTTCTAACTATTCCCCATCCTACAAATTCAAAAATGAATATTTTGGGGTCTGGCTTCATTACACAGTAAATATAACTTTAATAGAGCAAAGTAGGAAACTTGATTAATTGTGTCAGTAGGAACTGCATTTTTTATTATGTTGAGATTTTCCCATTTGCAGATCCATTCCCACTTCAGTAAAAAGGTCCATTCCCACTTCAGCAAAGACCATGAGGGCTGATTGCCTCTCTGGACAAAGGGTGTTTGTTGCTTGGACACACCCTAAAAAGGTGTGCATAGAACCAGAATTCTTTCCATTATTATTGTGTTTTAAAGTACAGAATGATTACTTGGACTGTAAGGTTCTCAATTCAAGAATTTCAAGAATTTTCATGTGCACTATTTATGACTTAAGAGTGATTGTTAATGAGATTATTCCAAATCATATAATTGCCTGAAAGAGTTGTTTGAATACTGTCGTATTTGAATACTGGCACTTTTTTTTTTTTTTCCCTGATAACAGACTGTAGCCAAAATTGGGAGAAATGTTCTAATTCCATTATATTTCTTATTCTGTTACGTAAAAAAAAAAAAAAAAAAAAGATGTTAGTGAATGTATACCATCCTTTGAAAAGCAGAGGTACTGCATGTATCTTTTCTACATGCGTCTTACTTTTATGAATCTTAATTAAGAACATAAAATTTGATGTTCATGATGTAGGGAATTCCTTAATAACCAGCTAAACTTAAGGGTTTCCTGGTGATTATAAGTGATTATATTAATAGATATTTTTATACTTAAAATTTTATAGAAGTTTTCCAAGCTAAAGGTACATGTTTGGACAAGTACAGTTGGACATATAAAAGAGAGGCTATTCTTTTCTAAATAATTTCAAGAATCTTCTGATTATAACTGAGTGTGAAAGGATTTACTTAAAACAGAAGACATTTCAAGATAGTATAGAAGAGACACTCTTTGCCTGACTGAGATAAATAGAAAAAAATCTGTTTGTATTCAAAACTGTCAAGTATCTACCAGTAGAAGCACACCATGGATATGGTGTTCGTTTCTTGACCAATCATTTTTTGAGTAGTCTTTTCCTTTTCTTTTTTTTTTTTTTAAACCCATGTCTTACTTAAAATCTTTACTAATGAATATAATGGAATATTTCTACAAAGAAGCTCTGATGCATTTAGTCATTTTGACAAAAAAATCCTGATTTGTGCTGTTTGATATCTATTATCAATGAGAAATTGAGTTATGAGGCATAGCTGACAAAAGCAGTGAAGAACACCACAAAGATCTGGTAGCAAAATAGAATTGAGTAACCTGCTACTTCATGGACACAATATATTGCTTCTATTCTCAAGCCAGTTAAGGCTGATCTATTCAAGTATCCTCATGACCATAATCTATAATGCTGGCTCTATGGTAGCTTTAGGCATCCCTTATTGAAGCAGTTTATGTCAGTATGGGCAACTACTTACCTGTCAGGGTCTAGTGACCATCTACATAGCATATTCTCTTAGAATCTTGTAAAGTGGAATGATGAGATTTTTTGAGGGGAAACTGTTGCTAGGACATAAAGAAATTTATGATCTGTAGTTAAATTATGTTGTAGGTGATGAAATTTCTTTGTGCTTATTAGATGACTAAAAAAAAAAAAAAAAAAAAAAGCTATTGCAATGTGAATATTTACCTGACTCCATTAATTTCATAACTATGTACCATATGGAGAGCAGAAATTTTAGAATTTGGAAAGAATTAAAAAATTACAGGCCTACCTGGGGGTTTGGTAAATTCATAGAAGATGCATACTGGCAAATTTAGGACAGAAACAGCACACTTCTCAAGCAAAATACAAAGCTGTTCAGCTCTGAAAAGTTTTCTCTAGGAAAAGAAAAACAAGAAAGGAATGCAGGGGAGCTTCCCTCCATACTCTTCCACTCAGAAAAGAGAAAATGTACATTATATTATTATTTTCATTGCCATTTTCATTATAATTCATATTTAAATGAAAATCTAAAGAGTCCATAAAAGCTTTTATTAAAAGTTTAGCTTGATTTATATTTGTTACGTAACAGTATCTCTGTAGGCAATATATTCAGTTTGTATAGTTAAGATAATTACCCATGCTATATTGTTCCTGGGTAACTGAGACATCATTAGAATACACACAGGTACTCTGATTTCTCTGCTTACTAAAGATACAATAAAAATATTCTAGGGTAAAGTTGTCTCAGCAATCATATGATTGCCTTAATGTTAATTAAATATTTGCAGGCAGAGCAAGTGAATATTTGTCTGTGTTCATTTAGTAGGTAAAATAAAATCAAATCTGACATGTTAAAAACCACTTACAAATGGTCTAGAACAAATTATTGTTGAATGTATCTTTACTTTTTTCCCTGATGAGATGCATGATTTGTTTATATATTTTGTCTCTGCCAGCCAGTTTTTGAGAAAGTCAAAAAATAAGTAGATTTCATGAATGATTTTCAACCTACAATAGAAGATTTTCCCTTTGTTACTCTTCCTTTCTAATTCAATATCAGAAAGTTCTTCAGCCCTTATATGTCCTTGGGGATTAAGTGTGGATCTTACAGATTTTGTCATTGGACGATGGGGAGAAATGACTTGCAAGATTAGCACGACTGGAAAAAATGAACATCTGTTGGTAAAATGAACAGCTGGTTGGATGAGTTCCACAATGAGTAATCTGCTACTAAGCACTTTTCCTCACAAGTAGGTTTCATTGCAATTAATATATTCCCTGACTTAGTGTTCTTTGGAGATTTAGCAACTTTATCTAGAAAAAAAAGAAAAAAAAAAAAGAAAAAAAAGAAAAAAAAAAAAAAAAGAAAAGAAAAAAGCAGAGATGTCCTTTTCAGAAACCCAAGTCTCTCACTGGAAATATCAAATGCAACCTCATGCATTGTTTATTTAGCACTGTTGATATTCTGCTTATTTTCAGAAATGTCATTAATTCTTCATCCTGTGAATGCTGATAACATTTAGTTACCTTATATAGGCTTTTCTTACTTCCAGTGCAAGAAACGATGTTCTCAAAGGAGAATAACAAAATAAAAAACGATATTCAAGTAAGATACATATTTGTCCTCTGGTTACCTCAAGCCATATCTCAGCCTCTGAATTACCCCATCAAGAAAAGTTATTCTTTTATCAACTTTTTGAAGCCTCTAGTGAAAAGGAAATTTTGTTGCAAACAGGAAGAGATGAGTTACTACAGAATTATTATCTCTTTTCTTGAGTTATAACTTGAAGTTTGGTAATAACTTGAAGTTAAGTCTAGAACAAATTTACATGCCACACTCTGTTGTTTATTAAAAATCAGCTAGTTACTAAAAAAATTCTAGAAACTTTGGTGGCTTATTTCCTATTACATCCATATATTTGGTACGCTCATAGCCCCAAGAAGATGAAAGGATGGACATTTACATTTGTTTTTATTAAAGGGAATTTCTGTATATCGTGCCAGAAAGAGAAAACTTGGATTGCAGATTTCACTTGAAATTTTATTTTGAGGAAAGAGAACAAAGCATCCACAAGGAGATATTTTGTGGTCAGCACTGCGTTTGATTGCCAGCCAGCATATGAACATTTGGTGTTAATTCCCACTTTGTTGGGAATTGTATTTGGTTTCCCATTGCAAACCTAGAATGTGTCTCTTTTCATCTGTGTCCCATTTTCCAGCTACTGCAAATTTTTCTTTTTTTTTTTCTTTTATTTTAAAATGTCAGCAAGGTCCATGACAAAAAACTCATGTCCATAATAAATGAATTTACCAATTAGAAATGTGTTTTTGATTTCCATTAATATGGTATGAAATCAGATATCAGAAAAAGTAAATTGGTTATTAGTAGCAAATTTTTCAGGGCTCTTCTCCTAGAAAATGGGTACATACATACAGCATCAGCTGATTTACGTTTTAGTGATGCTAATAAAGTATGAGTTTATCTGTGCAGATACTCCTCTGCTTTGCTGTCTCTTGGTATTTATAACTTTTACTTCATTAATTATTAGTGCTCTTATAACGCATTACCTATTTAATATAGTTTTCACTCTAATTTTGCATTTTATTTGTAGTTGAACATAGGCTTCCATATTTTTATGAAAAAAAAAAAAACAACCATACACACAGAAACAAACAAAAAAAATCAAAAAATCCCCCATGCAGCATCAACAAAAAAAGGCCCAAGGTGATTTTTGGCAGAGTATTCAAGCATAACAAATCCTGGTTTTGATTGAGTGATTGACTATTTTGGGGATAAAAGAAGACGTTTGTTGACAGTAACACTTCATGAAGTGGAAGTCAGAAGATGCTAAGCTGATGGAAAATCTTTATAGTGCCGTTATTTGTACAACTGTTCCGTTTAGTCACCTCTTTTCATTTCTTTTAGTATTAAGTACATCTCCTTCAACTACAGCACTACCAGTTTCATTTTTTATTCTTTTTATTAGTCTCTTCTGAAGGTAGGGAGCAGAAGATATGAATACGGCTTTAAATTATATTTTCTAATCTTCAAGCTGCTTGCACCAGTTTTTTTCTCATTGTTTTAACTCTTGACCAAAAGTGTTATGTATTAAAATAAACTTTATTATAATATTACCTTTTGATAGAGGGGAACTAAACATTTAAAAGCACATTCTATTTTTTCTATCCTTCTCTACATAGGGTTTTTATTTGTTTGTTTGTTTGTTTGTTTTCTTAATCTTTCTTTCATTCTGTATGCAACAGATGAAAGCTTTTCTTTTCCTTTTCCTGGCATTGTCTATGATGCTCATTTATTTTCAGAACTGAAGCAGAGTTTGTTATCTTTGTCTGTCTGTGTTTTCGTCCTGTGTTTATTAGCATTTTCTAACCCCACTGTGAATGAGTGAAGCATCATTCTCAACAAAGTAGGAACATAGTCTCATGTAAGAACAGGGACCAGAAAAGAATCAACTCTGAAACTAATGTTCTGGTCTGTAAAACTGAAAATATTAAAAGCAATATTCTCTATGGCATAGTTTACCATTTATTTTCATGCAGAAGAAAGTATCTTTTTATAAATGAAATACAGAAATATATTCAGACCTAAATATTCATGTCAGATGGTAGGGCCCTGAGGCTGTCTCATAACCTGTGTATCTCTGTGGAAGAATTAACATCTGTTTCAAGTACTACTGCTAATGCTGAAGAAAGTCATTCAAATCGTAAGGGATTTTGAGAGCATCCAGATAGGAAAGTTGCATTGTTTATGCCTATTCAAGTACTTTGGCATTACTACAGGATGAATAAAATTTTGCCAATATGAATATTTATCTGAAGTACTGTAAATAGTCACTTTGCCTATTACTGGAGAGCTTTCACATTCAGTTTAGAAAAGATCAGCTTTCTTCTGCCCAGTTGTATACTAATTTATAGTTTGTGTGATCAATTTTACATTATAAAATATATTAACACCATAAAAAAGCCATAATTGCAGAAGAAAAAAGGTACAAGAACTATATCATCTTCCTTTTACACATGAAATCTGATAAATCCCTGCAAATATTATTTTTATTGGTGATAAGCAGGGGATATTGCCCTATCTGAGAGTAGCAAAGCCTATTCAACTAACAGGAATATTGCTATGGAGTAGATGCTAAACAGTAAGTGACAGAAAATCTGAACTTTTAAACTTTTAAATCGCCTCCAGGAACAAAATAAATGAGGTTGATTAAAGACTGGAAACCAGAACTAAGAAATGTGATTATAAATCTCAATCAAAGGACTCAGCATTTAGATATCTTGTCTGAGAGCCTGGTTCATCAAGCATTAAAACTTTCTGAAAGTTTGTTTTTATCACTGAAGTGTTTCCATAGTAAGAATAGATTTGATCTCAAAATAGTTTGCAGATTTTACATAAAATGAAAATATATTTGAATCAGAATAGGCCTAATTAAGGCCTAGTAGCAAGGTAATTGTGAGTCGATATTGATTCCTATTGATTATTGACATTAGAGGCAGTACTATGAGTCCTATACAGCTTCACTTTATTTCCCCTCAAAAGACCTGAGTATTGCAGGAAGAAGTAATATTCAGAACCTTATCAAGAAACTCAGAGTAAACAGAGTCAATGTCCATAAAAATTCAGTTTTGCAAACACAGCATGACACTGATTTTCAAGTTTTAAACTACAGTTCAGCATTTTTTGGACATACTGAATTATTCAAGGAGTCCATGTATGGAAACTCAGATTACAACATTACTTAACATGGCTTGAGAGCAAAACAATAGATTTGTGTTCTGGTTTTGTTTCCATGTTTCTCCGTGGAAGTTTGATAGATGAGTTTGGTGTCTTTATATCATTGCTAATAATATTTCTCACCCTCCTTGCCTATTCTGGATTTCTTAGAGGAGAAGCAAGGCAGCCCAAGTATTTCTGCTCACAAAATAGAGACAGCTAGACCTAATACACTTCTACTTATACAATTTATAGTAGAAATAGACTAGATTTTACAAGATATCCCTATTTTGGGTGAAGTACTTACTCTCGTATACACTTATTATGAGATATGAAGCATTACTACTTCTCTCCAGAAAGAACTAAACTTAGAGCATATTCTGTGGATCTGACTTTAGAGAAAATGGGGAGTTATTCATCTGGATATTTGATTTCCTTTTGATTTTTATGTAGATGTTTTAAAAACAAAAATAATCTTATTTTAATTTCTTATATCTATCAGAATATAGTCAATACATTTCTTTTACTACTACAAATTCTTCTGATTTTCTCATTCCCTCCTTGCCCTCCTATCTTGGTTTGTTATGTTTTTGATGTACCTGATGACTACTTGATAGATACAAATCATAAAAGAAATCCAAACTGAACACACAGGATCAGTTCCATTTCATAAAATTTATCACAACTAACATCAAGCCTAATTCCTACTATCTAATAAAGATTTACACACCTAAAATTATTTCCTTTGCTACAGCTATTTTTAAAAGCATTTTAAACATACAAGAAGTATTTTGCAAAACATCTACCTCATTAACATCTACATTATTATTATGCAATCAAATAACACAATTTTTAGAAAGAAGAAAGAAGAAGGAATTAAGGGTTTCCCAATGGAATTAAAATAAACTTTTTGGAATTATTTATTAATTTTTTTTTTCTCCCAACAATAACATTCATTAGCACTGAAAAGTCTTTCCCCTGTGCTTACGTAAAACATGGGCTGTCTTGACTAAAACACTTAATTACTTAAGATATCTTTTAGAGGTTATCTTTGAAATAAGTTACTGCAATTTCTATAGCAATACCTAGTATTTTGCTTTTATATGAAAGAATAACTGGATTATTTTACTCATGAAATGACACTCAATTTGCAAAGTATGAACAACTACATTTTATAAAACGAAGTACATTTTATACATGAAGCAATAGCAGGTGTTTCTTATTCCAAGAAGGTCAGTTTTTGTCTAGTAACTTTGTACTTGGATCTAAGAAAAAATTTTTGAATGGAATGATGATAAGCAAGTAAGTGAAACCATTTTCTGAATTCTAGCACAAACATTTTCTCAGTTATACTTGTTTGTCAATTTCTTCTGGTAGAAACCATGAAAACGTATGAGGTTTTCTATATTTTTGGACTTGGGGAAAGTTAGTTCCTTCAGACAAATCTCAAATGTTTATTTTTTGTATCTATCATGAAAGTGAGAACAGCTAATGTTGAGCTAGTGAGATTAGTGATAAAGGATCATGGGTGCATGGGTTTTATTCCGTTTTATTAAAGATATATAGCAGAAGAGTATTACTTATGTGATTTCATAGAAGTGTTAGTCTACAGAACAAATATATTCATATTATACTGATAAAGTTTTTTCTACAGTTCCTCTGATGTAGCGTAATTTCTTAAGAAAAAGAATTTGCCCCTTTGAGATGACTGCTTTCAGTCCACAGTCTGGTTTGTATTTGCAGTTCTGTCAGCATGGTGTAGATTCCAGACAAAAAAATTTAGAATTTCTCTCCAAACAATTATTGACTCTGATAGAAAATATATTTTTAATATCAAACACAACAAGAACGGTAAAAAACAAAAGAAGAGCACTTACGTGAAGTGTGCTTGAGATATTATTCAACTGTTCTTTTTCATTTCTCCTTTTTGGTTCTATTTAAAATTCAATTGCATGAATGTCAAAGATCTGATATTTTGTACTGTGATGGAACTGTGCTGAACTGTGCAATGGAAATTATTGATAAATTGAGTATTCTTATAAAATACCATTTATTTTACTTGAAAGAAAGTGACATAAGTTTACATCATTTTCTAAATCACACTTTCCTCTACATTAAATGAATAGTGTATCTACTAAAGAGATCAGAACAAAAACAAATAAGAGTACACCCTCTGTTTCTTCATCTTCCAATCCTTCATACCCATATACGCACTGATGATGTACAGGCTTTGGTATAGTGAAATTTGTATTTTATTAACACTGAACATTGTTCAGCTGATGCTTCAGATAAAATTATTTTATTAAAAACTGAGGAGTAAGAACACTACGTGAGTTTCCCCACAAAAAAATCTTCTGGTAATCAGTTTTGATGGATATTATTATAAAGATTATTACAGTAGCTTCAGTTTTCTCACAGTATTTCTGACACAAATATAATGTAGCCTTTGTTTTTATTCTAAGGCTATGCTGCTGGCAGACTTTCTAGATGCCATTTTCTCAGTATGCATCTCTTGCACACCTTGTTTTACTGTAAAACATGAAATAGTATTCTATGTAGTTCCTAAAGGCAAGTTCCCAAGTTTATTTTTTCCTTATGTTAAAAACATTTGTGTATTTCTCCTGCATAATGTTTCATCTCATCCTCTGATAAGCGAAGGTGAAAGGAAAAGTGTGATGTTATTTTAAAAATGAAATTCCATTGATTCAATTAAATTAATTCCATTTAATTTAAGGGAGATATCTATTAAAATTACCCTGTGTACTTCACTACAAGTTCTGCCAAATTTAAAATACTTCCTTTTCCATTGAATAAAATTATGCTATTTATGTATTATGAAAATAAATAGCTATTTGAAAACTATTTTTTCTCCTCAATTTTCCTAATTCTTTCAGGTTATTGAAGTTTATGCTGATAGAATTGAGACTATTATCAGTTGCTTCAGAAATATTTCCTCTACAACCCTTAGAAATCTATGAAAACCCCTTTGATGGGATCTATAAAGAGTCTTTTTCATATACATATGAAATATATATATATATATTCCACCAAATAGACATAATTGTTGCCATGGAGAAAAGGAAGTGAGCAAGAGGTCAGAGAAAGAAATATGTAGGCTTTTGGGGTTAAAATATGGGAACACTTGATATCAAGGAGCAAAAGCTCTGAGTTGCAGAAATCAGAGAACTATGGCTAAGAATATATCCAAAATCTTTCCATAGCAAAAGAAATTACTCTGAACACTTAAAAAATGACCCCATGTTTTATTAAGAACTAGTGTTATTTTTATATTTGTATTTTTTAATAGATATGACATCTTTTTCTCTTAGATATATGAAAATATTTCTCTGAATGAAAATTTCCAAGATAAAGAGCACAATTATTTTCCCAGTATTTGATAGTCAGAACTCAGTTTGTCTTTCAGCGTGAATAAATTTTCAAGAAAACAAGATCAGGGATTACATATCACTCCCAGACTAAACTTCAGTATAAATAAAATTATAAAACAATTGCTATATTTAAAAATGTAGCATTTTGTTGCTTCTATTGATCTTCAGCTGAGCCCTTCTATTAAAAATAAATAAACCAGAATTTAATGAATTACTTAGCTATTTGTAAACAGAATTTAGACTTTTAAAGCACTGGAACATAGGAGGCTTCATAACAGAAATATGCACTAAGGCTATATTACCATGGGGCAGGAAGGTATGAGTTGCAAGAGAGTAAACAAAATAACTAGAGGATTATAGCTTTGGGCTCTGAATGTAGTTACTGAAATACACTTACTTAAAATCATAAAAATTAGTCCTTATTTTAGATCAGAGGAAGTTTGAACAGCTTTAAATCTATTTTATTGTTTTTATTTCTGACAATCCTCAGTTTTGAAATAAAGATTGTTGATAATTGAAAAAAAATATACATCTATGCATCAGGGTATATTTCTCAACAAATGCAAGAATGTTAGGCAACACATACAGCAGATAGAAGAGGTTTATTTTCAGAAGAATGCATTATTCACATTTAACAGCAAACTGTGGGAAGCCAGAATCGTTTATATTTATGTATCCTCCAGAGGCCACAAATTTCATTTTACTTGTCCTTTTTCTCATGTATTTTCCCTTTCTATCCCCATACAGTTAACAGTTTTACAGAGAAGATTACACTAAATAAATAAATAAGTAGTCTCTCCAGAAGTCCCCTTAACTTCAAAAGTAGCAATTTTCTCTACAATAAGACAACAAAATCAGTTGTAGTGATTTCATTTGACATGGTGCATTAGCTGAAATTTCCAAATGAATTTAAGCGAGGTAGGAACCCATTTCTTTTTAAGCTCCTTGTCCGTTCTGGATTTTTATCAGTTGAATCCTTCTTCAAGATCAAGCCGTTTCTTTTACTTCATAGATTTGTAAATTCTTTTTGGTCTAAAAACAAGCAGTATGATCATCTACTCTGAGGGATGCCAGTTAATAGCAACATGACAGCCACGTTTGTTGCTGGAAATAGCAGTATCCCACAGCATATCTTTACGCAGATAAAATATGAACGGGCCTTTGAAATACCATTTAGTGAGTGTTTTTCAAAACATATTGAAAAAAAAAAAGATTTTAGGCATTTTACTTACTCTTTTATTCTGGAGAAAGTAGCAAAAGACTGTAAGATTACAGAAGACTCATGTATTGCCTTTGATATTTTATATAAAATGTAAGGATTAGACAGAAAATGCTAGAGTGCTTTTCTCCCTGCTTTATTTCTTTATTTTTCCTTTATTTTATTTTATAACAAGGAAGAGATAACTTTTCTCTTTTTTTTCTTTTTTTTTTTTCTTTCTTTTTTAAGTAATCTTTATTCTTTGGATTGCATATGTGGAAAATGAGCATTTTCACTGAAAAATAAAACATTTTTGGTGTGTTGATAATACCTACAGAACTTTGTTGTACTGCATCTTTCCAGTTGAGGATATATTTTGCAACAGACTAGCTCTTAGTAATTTGTATTTTTAATTTATTTCTCTCTTGTGCTTGTGCCAACTGTTGTACTAAACTATGAAAAATGGGCCTGTTTTGTGAAAACAATGTATTTTTTACTGAATAGAAAAGCTATATTCGCAGAAATCAGGAATTAAATAAAGGGAGACAAATGGTTTAGGAAAGGATGAGATTAAAACCATTTGTAGCCCAGCTGTGTTATACTATTTGAGGAAATAATGCATTTGTAATCAGAAAGCAGGTGCAGAAGACGAAATCTAAGTGAAGCACTTCAAGTTGTCAGCAAAAGGCATAAAAAAAATTTCATGGGCAGGCTGATGGCATGTTGGAAGTTTGTTAAAGAATGTCTGTTCAAGACCGCTGAAAGCTTTTTTAGTATAAAGAGCTTTTTATTTCAATGATTAGACAACTAATGGAAGGCAAGTATGTTTGCACTACTGGAGAAAGGCATTTCTCTGGTGTCCTCCTTGTCCTTCTTCACCACTAGATTGCTTTCCAGAAACAGCCTTTGCCCTAATGAATGTAGAGAGTTCACCATAAATCTGGAGGAAAAAGAAACATAAAGGGGTAGTGAATGAAAACAAAATCAATGAACTTAGTTCACCTCTCACTGATTTAGTCTCTTCAAGTTTCTTCTTGATGGACCTGGGTGAATGTAAAGTTAATCCAGGACTTTGGCTCTTTGCAATGGATATCTGAAATTTCCTGGTAGGTAATTTATTGATTGCGGGATGTTTGAAGAGGATAACTATCTTTGAGATACACAAGGCTATCTGACTAAAGACTTTTAGCTTCTAAAGGAAATAGTGGTGCAGGTATCTCATAGAGTAGAATAAAAATATTTTTACTTGAAGCAAAACTTACTGGTATTTTTATATATTAAATTCCTCTGATTTATTATTTAAAAATATTGCTTTATGAGAATATGGGTAAATATTGATTTTGAGTCTAACAGTTATATTGCAGATGTTTATTTAGAGAAAAAAATCAGTAAAATAATCTGCCTCAGGCAAAGAGCAGTTCAGTGTGGTTATCATTTACTTCTGCCTTAAAAAAAAAATTTAAAATGATGAGTTAGATCATTGCAAGATTTTTTAAATAATTTTTTCATTGTAAGATTAGGAAGATTGTAAGACTAGTCTTCTTTTTTTTCTTTTCCTTGAGTGTGGGGAGGATTAAATAGTTATATGCTTAATATCTTATTAGCTTTGTCTTTTTTAAAAACTGATTCTCCTTTAAAATTAAAGTGAGAGTTCTTTATGTTCACAGGTTTTATTGTTTGTTAGTTTTTGTTTTTTTGTACTGGAAAGCATATAGATAGAAGCTTCTATTTTTAACACCTTTTTCTTAGCATAATATAAAAATATGATCTTTGAAAGAAAAGTGAACTGAAAAGAAAAAAAAACAACAAAAAAATATTCTGTGTCTGTTTCTATATGTTCTTGAGAGACTGTTTTTTTTTGAAGACTCAGCACTGTTTAGCTGTTTTAAGGTATGATAATATGCCCAGTAGAGACAAATGACAGTAGATGGACACTGCATAGTCTACAATAAATGTTTCCAACATTGTATCTTCTTGATGGTGGCCACAAAACTTCCTTCACTTTAAAGTCAGCTCTGGAACTAGCCATGGAGTGAAGTTAGCATAGTTAGAGGTGTTTACTGTGAAGGCTCTAGTAGTATAAAGTATAAACAATAGTAGACATTCTACATCCTGTGCAACAAACAGTTTACATTTCTCCTGTTTTTATTCTGTTCTTTATACATAATGAAAAATTTAAATACATTTAATGAACATCTCTATTGTGGAGAATGCCTGGGCTTGCTGTAGCCTACTATCATAATTTTATTTCCTTCAGAAAGTCCCAGATTTTTCTGAATTAGTACACATGTTATTTTCTTCCCATTTTCCAAAGATACTGATAATGTAATAAATTAAAGCCTCTATTCAATTTTAGCACATCGCCAGTATTTTATGAAGTATTTATTTGAACTTCATAAAATATGAACTATTTGAACTTCTTTGGTTCATCTTAGGTACAGTAATGCATAAACCACCCTCACTTTTTTCAGGACACATCTACTATTTCTAGTTGTCTAGTTTACCTTAGCAATGCAATTTGCACATGCCTGTCATAAAGAAAGAAAATTTACTTTTCTTAAAATTCAGTGCTTTTAAGCTCCTTCTGTTATCAGTGATTCAGGAGCTGTTAGTGATGCTGCAGGTCATGCAGAAGAAAAAATTATTCGTGTAGCAAGGAAAAAGATATTAAATTTTTTTTCTAAAATAATCATAACAGAATTCCGATTTATTTAGGCATGGGATAACCTGTGCTAATGATTCTGTCTTCTGTAAAAGTCTATCCTTAAGAGACCACCTCAAAATTTGTTGTTATTTTTTTCTATGATTCTTACAATATTGAAAGTTAAAATAGAGCAGAAATACATATTTTTCTTATCAATAATAAATACATTTTTGTTTTTCAAGACAAATGGTCAGTTTAATGTCATGATAACTACATAAGCCAAATGATCCAAGGGACTGAACACCTCCTGTACAAAAACAGGCAGAGAGAGCTGATGCTATTCGGCCTGGAGAAGGTTCTGAGGAGACCTGATAGCCTTTCAGTATATAAAGTTGGCTATAAGAAGCAAGGGGACAGATTCCTTAGCAAAGTCTGTTGTGACAGGACAAGAGGAAATGGTCTCAAAAAAAACAGAGTGAAGATTTAGTGTGGATATAAGGAAAAAAAAAATGCAAAAAGGATAGTTGAGGCACTGAACAAGTTGCTTAAAGAGGTGGTGGATACCTTGTCCCTGGGGACACTCAGGGTCAGACTAGCCAGAACACTGAGCAACCTGATCCAGCTGTAAGTCTGTCATGGGAGTTGGGAGAGATTACCTTGAATTGGCCCTTCCGACTCATAAGATTCTATGATTCTATGATAATATCTCTGAAATCAACATATTGTACAATATTGAATAAATCTCATTTACTCATTAATAAACCCAGTGATATTTGTGTGAAGTTAAGGCAATAATTATACAATTTATTAAACAAACTAGCAAACAATTCTGACTTAATAGCAGTGCACTATTAATTCAGCATTTTCTTGGAAAGTCATCGATATGAAAACTTAAGACATAAATTTATAGTTTCTTTGTTGTGCTTTTTATTCATTTCCTGCAATCATACAACACATTGCAGCTGTCCCATATTTCCAACCTAATATTTCATTATCTATTTCATATTGTGAACTCCACTAGGTGGAAATGAGTACAAGTTTCATGAATTCAAAATTTTTGTGGAGTTTTACTGAGGTTTTACTGAGCATGGGGAGGGGGAGATGTTGTTGTAGGCACTTACGAAGAATCAGAATGTTACGTGTCAGGAGTAGGCGTGAATACGATATCGAGATGTGACACCTTAGGATCTCCCCTGCTTGATTATGTAAGTCATGACACTGGCTTGTGGGCATAGATGATACACAAGGGTACATAAGCTACTGTTTCAGTTTCAATAAATGCCTTTTGCCTCAAGCCATATTGGTGTCTGCGTGGTGAGATGGACGGGCCACAGCGGGGATGGCGTCAGCCCTGAGCAGATTGCAGGAACATGAAGGAAACACGGAAAACTACAGGAACAGTGGAGACAATAAGTTTCACAGTTCTCCTGTATTATATAGGTAATGCTTGCTTGGGAGTTGCTAGTTTGGTCATGATTATATACTTACTTATCTAACAGATGTATACTTTTGATTTCTTAGTATTCTTGAGCCATCTCATTCAACAGCAGCTCAAGAAAATTAAGCTTCATATTTCATTAGGGCTATCTGTATATTCATCAAGAGTAGCTGTACTCTTATTTAGATTTGATCATATAAGTTGAGGAAAGAACTATTCAGTGATAGCTAAAAGACAGTTCTGTTACCAAAGCAGTTTTGGTCACATATCCAAAACAAAGAACTAGCTGGACTGCTATGAAGGAACTAAACTCCACTTCAGTAACCCATTCACTACTTTAATTCTTATTTTGCACAATATATTTTTTCAGATTACATTGACAGCAAATTACTAGTTTCTTATAGATGCATTTCTCGAAATAAAAATGTACCACATGTTTACTAGTCTGTACTTTTCATCAGTCCAGTAAATATAGTAGGCTTAAAAAATCTAAAACAACAACAGCAATAAAAATAAACAAAAAACACCCCTATATTATTTAAGAAAATAAATGCTAGTCAGAAGAAAATTAAATGAGCTTGCCTTTTAAATTTTTTTTCCATAATGATTTCCATAAAGATTTATGGCAATACAGGAAAAACTTCTTTGAACTTATTTAACATTGAAGCCTTTCTGAAAATTGCTAATGCGGTTAGAAAGTATTCAGGAACATTAGACATTATAGAGCTGGGTTGTATGTCCTTGGGGAAGGAAATTAATGGACATAAAATATTCTCTATCTTAATCTATACATTTATAATATGTACATTATTCTTGTAATTGTTTTAAGTAATAATTAATATTAAACAGCAGTGAAATTACAATTTGCAGAACCAGCCTTCTGGGATTTAAAGTAGACATGAATAAAGCCAGAACCTTCTTTCTCTGTCAGGCTGCATTTTAGATTGGTGATGTACTGTTATAGGTTATATGTTGCTGCAAATCAAAAATGGCACAGGGCCTGAAGCTACTATATTGCCAGTTCTAAAATCCTGTATCATGATATGAAGATCACTTAAAAGTATCAGGTTCACTCATTGTGAGTATAAGTGAATATATAACTGCATCATTACAACAGGTGCAACAGCTGTTCTGAACCCACTGGAAAAAAGCTGCCAGTGACTCTTACATACTGCTGTAAGATTTTCACTACTCCACTTCTGCTGGGCTGCTGTTTTCTTGGATAGTCTCCAACTCAGTCACACCTAACCATATCCAACATGGATGAAGTAGGCATGACTATGAGCTAGCGCCGTTGCCTATGTGACCTCTCTCAAATCCCAGAAAATGGGAACCATACAGTCTAGCTGATTTTTAGGGTGGGAATCAGTTGTGACAAGTGGTGGCAATAACAGGAGTGAAGTGTCTTCTTCCATTTGTCAATTACCTTCAGACCCTGATTTCCAGGTGTACAGCAGAAGCCAGACTTGCAAGTTCAATGCTTTGGCTTCTCTCCCACATCCCTATTCCATTTTTACCCTACCTCAATGTCTGTTTAAAAATAAATAAATAAATAAAAACAGTAACAAAACAAACTGACTTTTATAAACCTTATATTTTGTTACTTTTCTGTTACTTGCTAGGAAGCTGCTGTTCCCTTCGACCTTCTACATTAGATATGAAAGCCTTCAAAGTACTAATAAATTGTGGTATCAGCATAGAAAATAGAATTCAGCAAGTTTCCTCTCACTTGGAGAAATTACTTCTAGAAATTGGATGAAATTCTGTATGCAAGAAGATACAGAGAACACTGACCTCTGTAACACCACATGGGCATAAATGACTCTGATCACATCAGGTAACTGGAAAATATATTTGATCTCCTTGATATTCCTTTTTGGTGGACGTTCTTCTGATATACAGGAATCACTCTGATGGTTTTTATAAACAATGTGATTTCTGTGCTTTGTTTATACTTGCATTTTCTCTGCAGGCATTTTTAATTGCATGCACTTTATTTCTTCCCTTCTGGTTATCACTATCAGTTGGGATATTCAGCTCGTCAGCAATGTAAACATATACTTTCTTTTGCAAAATTATGTTCTTCTCATTAGTAACATACTTATCAGTTATAATTCACATTAGATTTTTAATTGTTCCAACTGTTACAGCATCAAATTCACCACACTTCAATTTACTATATTAAATTGCTGATCTAGCCAGCCACTCAAGGTCCTATAAAGAGAAGATGATATCACCAGGTATCTACTTTAATGCATTGAAACACTTTAGACAGTTTTGAAAGATGGAATTGCATGGAAGAGATGAAATGCGCTTTTTTAAATAAATTTAAATCTTTTGCAGATGTCCAGTGGCTGTTGATCTGCTGATCTAATTATTAAGTGAGGTTTCTCATTAGCCCCATGCTACAAAGAAAATCTGAAAGTGTTTAATTTCTTTTGCAGTACTGTCTTTTCTCTTTCAGTAGTTAGCTCAATAATACTTCTTTTTAACCTAATTTTATCTTTAATTTCAATGAGAATTTAGGCTAAATTATTTGTATTTGTAAGTTCAACAGGGATTACTTTATAATGTTTCATGATGTAAAATGATTAGTCATTCTGGGGGTATAGGATCAAAAGAAAATTAACATTTTTGCCTACAAAAGTGATGGTTGCAGGAAAAAATGGTCTTGAAAATCTCAATTCTTAGATTCCAGTGACGGATGAAAACCCAAAATGTCACTTGTAAATCTATTCATTCTTCCTTTTGTCAGTAGTTATTTCAAGTTAGAGGTGCTTGCAGTAAGTGATACATAATATTCATTGCTTTATGTGAATTTTTGCTTAGAAGAATATGAAAGCTTTCACAAACCTTTTTTTCCTGTAAGAGAAAGATGTGGTTATTCTTTAACTTTTAAGCTTGGTTTAACTTTTCAGCTGGGAAAAATAAATGCTTCAACTAAATTTAACTCAATTACCTCAAAAATCAAGCTTGCAAAAGACTGGTGTGTTCCTAAGGTCATTATTTAGTTTCCTTTTAAAATCCTAAGTTATATCCACATGGCAGACAGCGAAAGCACTCACAATTCTGATGGAATTTATTACAATTATGGCACAAATACTGCTTAAAAGAAAGTTAGATCTTCTGAGGAACCTGTGAGTCAAGAAATTTTGAAAAATTGTTCTGTGTTGCTATATGGCATGCTCTGGTTTTATAGTGAAGTGAGTTCTCAAATTTCCCAGCAAATATCTAATATAAATATATTATTGAAAATTAATTATTAAATATATTTTTGCTGTCCTTAGCAGCCCTCACTTAGTGATTGACAAGACCAGATCACTACTGAAGGTGGAATCATGCAATAAGTGATGCTGTGAGTACCCTAAATGTAAATGAGTACTGTAGTGGTTTGACATTTAGGCTGATTATAGGTATGGTTATCTTTGTTATGAGTATACAGCATGGATTAAACAATGAATCTTTTTTAGTACTGATTAATCCTGATGGAATTAGATTTGTTTATTCCTGGGAGATGTAGTAAAAATGTTGGCGTTATCATTTGAGCAACTCTTAAAGTTATTTTTAATGTGCGCTAGGAGATACTTGTCATTTGTCAGGTCACAGTGTAAGAAATGCCACTTCGTATTTTTGTTTAAGATTGTCTATTTACCTATTTGTCACTAATCCGTGTGATACAGATTTTGATCATTCAAAAAGCAAACCAAAACAAACCATGCTTGAGAGCTGAAGAAATATCTTTTTAAAATGGAGGAAAAAAAATTCTGACTGCCAGATGTTCTTGTCTTTAATTAAACTTCTGACTTTAATTAAGCATTTGTTATAAGACGACTAGCAGTTTCAGAAAATGCAATAAAAGTGATTCGGTGCCAACAGTCCTGAAAAACATAGTAAAAAAGCCTGAAGATCTTATATCTCCTCTGTGTCCGTGACTGTGTGATGGAAGTGAAGATGTCAGGAAATGATCGAGCTGGGAAGATGCATTAAATCCTAAGCAGATGTAAATAAACAGTTCAGGAGCCAGCCTACAGTACTCAAAGTCAATTGCACATTAAGTATGTGCTCACTAATGGAACAGACCACAGCATTGCAAACAGCAGCTGGAGCTACTAGTAAAGCACCACAAAGTCTAAGAAAGGCCAACGGAGACACTTCATCTCCAGCAAAATTATAAGAAGGAAGAGTAGCATGGCAACAGCAACAAGGAAGTACTGCTGGGGATGAGACAGGTCAGAGTGGCAGAGAACTGATGCCATCAGGTGAGTGGACCACAGGAAGCACTCACAAGCTGTCTGCCACCTAGACTAACTGAAGGCAAAGCTGAGATGAAATGCAAGCCATACGGACAAATTCTTGTTCAACAGTTGCACACATTCAGTTCTACTGAAGGGTCCCATGTGAATGCAGTCAAGCATGACGTGACTATCTTCATACATCCTGTCAACATTAGCAGTCCACTTTGAAATTATAGCTCTTCAGTTTTGTACTCTGTGCTAAACATATTCTTGTTTTCTGTTCTCATACTCTTTCTCCCCTGTTTGTTGAAATTTTGTGGCAATCTTTTTTTCCTGTATCTTCTTCTGTTCTCTCATTTACCTCTCTACTCCTTTAGTATTTTATTTTATTGATATTTTCAGTCATTCTTTAGACAGTTACTCTTTTTCCTACTTCACGTTTGTCTCTAATGTGTTCACAAGTCATGTATTTTTAACCTTCCCTTTAATATATATTTGTTGTCTTACTGTGGGTCTGTGAAAGTGATCAAATATAGCAGAAAGGTTTCCTGTGGAACTGCTCAACTGTCTCAATTTAACTTACTGGATAAGTAAGGGTATTATGAAACCCTTCACTTTGGCTTTTTTCCACTCAGGAATTAACATGTATATATCTATGAAAGTGAATGTTTTAGACATGGTTGTGACTAAGCATGTGCTACTGCTCTAAACTCTGAGGATAAAATATATACAGTACCTGTTGAGATAAATGTGCCTACAATACAACTAAATCAAAAGTGGATAGATTTGGACTAAATGAAAGAAAAGAGATGTTTTTAAATCCCATAGAAGTAGAGGAAAAAGGAAATGGGAAAAATCAATGAACCATCACAACCGTAACAGACAGTACAACCTGTTTCTTTTTATCTGCACTGATCAGAAGTGGTATATGCTAAGACAAGAAAAGGAAACTCACTCATACTGAAATATTTGGTGGACCAATCAAACCACCATAATGAATGACAGTTCTGATGGTAAAGATGTCAGATATTCAGAGACAAATAATTTGAAGCAGAATTCAATCAAATTCATATTTTTAGACAAATATGCCTAAAAACATATTTGCACAAGTCAGACTCACTCATTTAAAATACTAAAAAATGTCACACATGCTTATTCAAAACAGCTGGACTTTAAAGGACTAAATACTTAAATAAAGAAGAGCCTTGGAATAAGCAGGGAGAAGAAATATTGGAACGTATATTGCTAAATAACAAGTAAATACAGAAAACTTACAGTACATTTCACAAGTCATTCCTGAGAGAGAATAGTAACAATTTTTCTATTGTGAATTTTTTCCTAGATTCCAATTAGAGTCTTATGATACTGTACGATTGTTTAAAAGGCCAGTTAGCAGAGCTCTGGAGGTTAGGCTTTTCATAAAAACAGAGTTGCTTGTGTCCTTAAAGCTCTGAATTAGCATTTTGTGTATATCTTTCATAACTTCTCATTCCAATTGTGATTCCTTATGCAGCTGGATTGTTTTCAGCAGAGCTAGAGATTTCAGCAAGGTATTATTTACTGATAAAGTACTTACTTTCTGGTGCTATATGTCAGCTGTTCTATGAACTTGACACACAGAAAAGGTGTCAGTGTGAGGGGTTAGGTGGTCCTTATAGGTAAGATCTCATCTTCTGGTTATTGCAAATGGCAACTCTTTTCAATAAGATACAGAGAAAAGTGAATTAGCTTCATATTAAATGGCACCTAGAGCCTCTAAGAAAAATGACTAAGAAGCTGAAAAAAATTATGAGTCTGGGAAACAAGGAGGAGCGTATAGAGTCATGCACGCCATTGTTCCATTCTTTTAGATGGTGGTAATAGCATGAACTAGGGATTTGGAACAAAAACATCTTTACCACATCCTTAACTCTGTTATAAGACTTAGCAATAAATCACTTCTGCTCCATCGTTCTCTTTTCTTTAGCTCTAACAGATATTCATTAACACCGCTTATTACACAGGAGATTCTAAAATGCTCCAAGCTACAGAAAATATTTATTTGATCAGACTGCTTGGAGTTTGCTTGTTTGTTTTTTTCTCTGTCCTGCTTACAGCTGACCCATCCTTGGGCATATCATTGGAGCATCTCTGTTACAGATATGACTTTTTTCTTCTTTGTTGCATTCCTGTCATTTTTAGCCCTGAAGAAAATAAAAAGATCAGGAAAAATGTTAACAGAATTTCAGCTTGAACAAATAAGCAAAGAAATGACAAATACCTTATGACATCTAAGATCTTCGTCTTCTAAAGAACATACTAGTTATATTTCAGGCATATGAAGAGTTGGCATGAAATTCAATGTTTGGAAATCCTCCTTAGACACTGTGCTTTTTGTTTCAAAAAATAAATAGGGGAAAAATAATAACAGCAAACAGACTTCTGATTTACACAAAAGTTTCAAAGATTGTTTTGTTGTTTTTGTTTTTATTTTATTTTTTTCATACATAGCATAGAAAGAAAGGAGTATTACATTATTAATTAACTCTAGGTTAAAACCTAGCAAAAAACATATGGTAGAGAACGTTCTTCATTAGTATCTAACAAATTTTTCCCTAGAATCATATTAACATATGTAGTCTATGGTGAATACGAAGTGTTAAGATGCAACAGTTAGAGGTGCTGTCAGATGACAAAAAATCAAAACGCTTCTAAGAGTAAATCTTTCAAAACTATGTCACTAATTCCAGTAGCTGAATTATAGAAATATTTTTTCAGGTATGTATATTGTGGGAAGCATATATTCATGAGTAGGAAAACTCTGAAGGCTCATGTGAAGGACAATAATAATGACGTTTCCTGATGCGTCTGATTGTTCATCTTACTTTAAGCTTAATTTCATAATGCTAACAATACGTACTGATGCACTCATTCTTCCAAGAGCATGACTTAGTAATTAAAATTGGATGTTACTTTAACAAATGTGGAAGTAGGAAAAAGTAAATACATTACATTAATCAGTAAGTTCCAAATTGCTGAATGTTTCAGCTAATCGTATTATTTATACTATTCATCCACTATTTGCACGTTAATACAGCATTTGCATTTTAAAAGTAAAGATGAATGACAGATATATGCCAAATGTGAAAAGGAAAAACCCAACTCACTCTGTTTCAGTATGAACAGGTTTCAGAAGCACAAGGGAGATTGTATGTACACAGATCTTTCAGCACATAAAACTGGTGGAAAATTGAATAACTGACTGATTTGTCTTCATTGGAAACATTAGTTTTGAATTCAAGAAATAAACTGAAAGACTGTTAAACCCAGTATCAGCAGTTCTACATCTATCCTCAAGTACCCCCCAAAATTGAGAAAATGGGCAAGATTCAGAGCATTATTCAAGATCTGATTCTTAAGCCATCTGGGCATTCTAAAAACACTGAGAAAACAAACTCCCTACATGTTAAGTATAGCAAGACACTTTTTAAACTATCTGCACGTTTGTACTGCTGTATTTCTTTAAAGGAAGTGGTCAAAACCTTAGTGAAAATGCAATCTTTTTGTAGCAAAATCTACTGATTTTGTTCTCAGTGTAGAAAAAGTCTGTCATTTGCCCTCTGCACTATTTTTATGGCAGTACACTAAAGCAAATTGTTGCTGAGTGGTAGCAGACTTTTTACAAATGGCAAAATTCTGATGCAACTCTGAGCTACAAATTTGATAGTGAAGTTATAAAGCCAGCAGCTACTTCAAGAATTTCCATTCATATCTTCTGTATGAATCACTGAATCTAAAAACAGATATGAAAATAACTTTCATTCTTTTTTATTATGAGATATATGATGTAAGGAATATATGAAATATATTCCTTCTCTATTACATAAATAAATAAATAACCATAGATATTTTAACTGCTCAACGAACTACAACTAATATAGACAAGTGTATGAATCATCTTTTTCCAATGTCCTATGAAGAATTAGAAAGGTTATCCAGTAAGACTGATAGCTCTTAAGAGATTTGGAGTGAAGTTAAAGAGGATATTCATGCATGGTTTTTTTTAATGTATATTTGTTACATGGAATGAACTAATAAAAATTTATGGATTTGTCTATATGGGTATGTTTAGAAGAATTTGTCTGACAGTTTAGTAAGCCGCAGTGTAGTATGAGTTACTAGCAAAGAAATTTAAATTAGCAGAATGGTATCTTAGACTGAATAGAATTCATTTTACCTTGTGTTAAAATATATGCCTACATATATAAAATACTTTTCCAGTATTTTTATTATTTGCATCATATTATTTTTGAAGACTGAATATTTTTCATTCTTATGTGATCTCAGAAGTGAATAAGAGAAATCTGTGGTTCACGCTGTTACATTTTGATGCAAGTATCCTGCACAAAAATGAACAGTAGATCAAACATTCTATCTAATTATATGAAAACATTATATGTTACTATGTATTGATAGTTTCAAAACAACCTGCATATTTAAATGATTTTTTTCTCCATGTGCATTTTAACTTAACAGAGCTCTGCAGTATCTTTTTGAAGGACTGTTTTATCAGAACTGATTAAAAGAAAAAACAAAAAGCCAAAGACGCATCATAGCGAAAGGCTGGTAATCAGTTCCAGGACAGTTGTTATAGTTTTGACTTTTAGTCAACTACACTGACTTTTTGAAACATATCTGACTGGTTTCTAGCAACAAAGATTATCTCCAAGAAAGTTTAATGACATAAGCATTTATTTTAAACATGGAGTTTGGGGAGTGAATAGGGAAAAAATATATATCCGAAACAAGCATTCAAAAAAGTCAGGGAATAAAGAAATAAAGAAGGGAGTTATCAACCATGAAGGCTAATTCTTGTGTATTACCCGTGGTAACTGGTTTGTCAATCCTGAATGCATACTAACTGAGAAATGTAAAGACATGTTTGTGGTTGCTTGAGTTCTCATGATGGTAAAATAAAGGCAGTTGATACTGGCATAATCAATTATTCTTAACAGGAGCAAAGTAACTACTTGTTGTATGTAAATGTTAGAAGACATTTTAAAGTATTTTGAACTCAATGGCATCTGTAGGCTTTGACTGGATTATGGGCAGTATCAGCTGTAGCTACTTCTGTAGGAAGATCACTTTCAGAAGCAGAGTTAAATGGCTGCCAGAATCATTAGCACTCAACAGCTATGGGATATTGGCAGAGCTGTAGTGGATCTTCAAATTATTCAGAAGTTTCTTTGATTAGAATAAAAGTTTCTGATTGGTCACCTGCCCCATTTTCCTTTCCACTATGGAAAGCAACTGAACAATGTTCCTTCAGCAGGCAGATTTAATAGAAATACAAAACAGTAAAAGTTTGTTGTATTATACATTATAAGCCTCATTCTTTATTATTACTACTAATACTATGAAACATTGTTGACATCAATTATTCCTATCCTGAATATACAGGATACAGAATAGAAAGTCAAGTATTCTGTGGTCAATGGCTAAACAAACTGTTAAATGAGATAAAAGTGTGAATAGCATGGCGAATATTGTGATTTTAGGAACTTCAGTCATGAAACTGAGAAAACACTGAACTGAATATGAAGTGGAATTTCAGAAGCTTACGACAGTAACAGCCTTCTTCTTTTATACCTGAATTTTGTCAAGGCGTATTTTCCCTTTGTTGATCTTTTGTAGAATGAGCTGATAAGTCTCTTTTAACATTGTTATTTCATCTTATCCTAAATTGGTGAAAAGAATTAGCATAATGGAAAAGGTTTGAAAAAAGAGGCAGTTGGCTTTTCATCCTTACTGGCTAAAGTTTGCATCAATACTTGTTTTGAGATTTTATAGCAGCCAACTGTTTTTGCAGATCATTAAGTCATGAGACCACACAGTCATGATATGATGTCAAGATCACAGTTTCCAGAAAAGGAAACAGATTTAATGTTCATTAAAAATACTTAAAAGGATTTGTTTTGAGACTTATCATTCACCGCAGGGAGAGTACTTTTCATCTGTCATTTCCTTGCAATCAAATTCTTTTAGTATGTCCATCCAACTTAACAGAAAGTCTGAAAAGGATTTTAGCAAGATCACTGAGGAAGGGAAATATTTTTCACATTTACAATTCTTCATAACTTCAAAATAATTTATACCTTACCTATTTTGTTTATTTTCTATCCAGTTCCTTCGGTAATTTTGAATTCTTAAAAGCCTGCTTTTATGATCAATATCTGTGATCAAATTACTTCATGCATTGTGGACCATATATTTTCCTCATTTATTTTATTCATATACTCAGCAATACTGAACTGATAAGAAAATCTTGGTTCAAGTAGGATGCATTTGTGCAGCATAGATGTCTCAATACCTTGAAAAGAGAAAATAGAAACTGAGAATCGTATTCGTAGGAATAAATTGGCATCTGCTGTTGCAGAGCTGCTAGATAGCTCCCTTTTATTTCTGACACTTGGCTAGACCTTGGAATAAAAAATAATGAGCACCTTTTCAGTTAAATGTTTGAAGGAAAGTTTAAAGAGGAAGTGAGAACTGTGAATGTGAGGCTTACTAGAACAATCAAAATGAATAGGAAAGAAATCCCTCAAATCCTAAGCAAGGGGAAAAAAATAAAACAAACACACAACAGAATGTATAAGGAATAAAAATATTTATATATAAACACCAAGCATACACCTTACCAGCACTTTCTTAAATGGAAAAAAAAAATTAAGAAATGATTCGAGTTGTTTGTGTTGTCACTTTGATACAGTAGATATGCTCAAAAAAGCTTTTGTTGGGTCCAAAATATCCTTGTGCATAGTTCAGTATCTTGTTGCTATGTAAAGATTATTGCTGTAAGTGCACACTTTTCCCACAAACAAAAAGAATATTTACAAGAAAGTAAGTACTGTCATTTTCATCCAATCAGATACACTCACATAAAGCTTACCAAATTCATGGAAATGTGTAAGTTAGGCAATGCTCTGTACTTGTACATGGATATCACCCCCATTGCTGGCTCAAACATTTGAAGGTATTATGATGAATATCCCTTCTTATTTCTAGATTCCTCATCAATATCTTAGGTTGTATGAACATAAATAAAAATTTTACTGTTATCAAACCAAGAGTGAGGCAGTGCAATGTTGTGAGCTTCTGCACCTCACTCTTGCTAAATACAATTCTCAAAAGAAGCTCATGAGTGAGCAGCCCTGCATATAACTATCAAATTATTCAATTATTCATTTAAATTCAAGGAAATAATTCTTTTAAACTAAAGGACTGCTTTCTTCTCATCAATTCAGAAATTCTCACTTTTTACTAAATAATGCTGGTTATTTCAGTAACAATACCAATTAATGTTAAGTTTCTAATTTTTTTTTTAACAATCCAGTTTTATTTCTGCATGTGAACTTGCTTTTAATGTATTTAAAGGGCTTTAGGAAATGTCATTGGGTTTATAAATATCTGTCTCTTAATTTTGTTCAGTTTGTTCAGTGTTCCCTGCTGTCTTTGGCAAAAGCTCTTCACTATTCCCTAAGCAGCACTGACATTATCAGTGATGCTAGCACAAAACACCAACAAGGAATTAAAAATAACATGATTTTCCCAGTGTTTTAATTTGGTAGAAAATCAAAGAGATAGTAGCAGGGTGAGATGCCAAATGGAAGAAGACAATATGGCTCAGGGGGAGAATATTTTCCAGTTTAATTGTAGGCATTAAGATTGAAATGATTAAGACTGTTAGACACCGTACAACTGAAACCAGTGGGAGTTAAGGGCAGTCAGCATCTCCTTGTGCTATTCACCGCCTCTTAACATTTGACCACAGAACAGAACTGATGCTTTGGGATGACCATGTTTCAGGATAAGGCAATTTTCTAAACTTTCTTTCCAGTGAGTGCTTGAAAATAATCCCAGCTTTTCAGAAGACTTTTTTTTCCCCAGATCCTCTCCACCAAATACTATAGATATTAAATAAATACAAAAATAAAAGTTCTGCTAAAGATTTTACTAAAAAAAGAAATAAAGTATGAATTATGGAGATGTACTGGCTTTCAAGAGTTCGCCAGAAATGACTGTGGTTACCTCCTCCTCACAAGAATGCCTGAGGCACAACTCCTGCCTATTTTTCAAGGTCCCTACAGAAAGCCTGTGTTTTTGCTTTTTGCTCTAAAATGTTCAAAAATAATGGAACAATAGAAAGTAACTTAACAAAACTGATCATTATAGGTCATTTAGAGTACTCTCCTTGGTGGACAGAGAATTATGGAAGGAACAAAAGACTCTTAAAACATAGAGATCCTTTATAGGTAGATACGTTTGAAAGACTAGGCCTTCTTGCAATAACTATTGAGGAGCAACTTTATATTTATGTTTGTGTTTATGTTTATGTTTACGTTCATTTTGTAGGTAAAATAGACTATTTCAGGATTTGAAAAGAAAATCCATGGATAGGCTCTTTGTCTACAGAAAGTATACTAAATGATCTCCGCTATGTAGTACAGTAATATGTACTACATATTTTCTAGCAGTGCTTTCAATTTTTACATAATCAGAGGAAGTTTCTGCACCTCACTGGTCTGAGATTTCCATTTGCTCTGTTACAGTTTAAATTTCACTGTAATGAATGCCATTATTTGCATCTTTGAGAAGCCGTGTTCATTTTTCAAGTTGGAAATTTGATATGGTTCTCTTTGTGCATTTGACTTACATCTTCTTCCCTCTTGTTCATTTAAACTATATGATCTTTAGATCTCAGAATGACTTGTAATAATTAACGACTTTTTTATTTATATTTTATTATTATTACCGCTTGGTATTTTATTCATTCTGAATTTTGGATATTTGAAGAAATAAAAATTAAATCATTAATAATTTAGAATTTAGACTTTAGTATTATACTTGCTCTTTACTATTTAATTTTCCTGAAGAATTCCATTTTATTACTAATGAAATCTAGTGTTATATATTTTTCGTAGGCATGGATGTTACACTAGTCAGTATATTTTTAAAACCCACCTTGTGAATTTTGCTTTAAGGGAGAAAATAAAATACCTGTGATACAGGTGGAATTCTTTTACCATATCACCATATCATAGTGCTTTTGTCACTGGACAACTTCTCTTGTACATATTGTTAAAGTTTTTTCTTTTCAGATTTCATGTTGCCTGCAGGCTGTAGAACAATACAACTAATGGAGGCATCAACTTCCAGAATGAATATGGATTGACCATATTAACATCACAAGCACAATGAGAAGCTGAGAAACAAAATAATCAAGAGAAAAAGAACACTCAATTGAATTTCATGAAATTCTGTCTGCTTTCAGCTTCCCTGAAAAAAAAAAAAAAAAAAAAAAAGAAATAGCAAGAAATAGTAATTGTGCAATCCTATATTATTATAATAATATTTAACATTTAACACAGTAGTAGTATTGTCTACTGAATTACATAATGTGTGCTGAAACATTTGAGAAAATCTGAAAATGCAGAGACAGGTATAGAGGAGATCACTGTACTTGTGAAACTCATTTCATGATAACTTAAAACCCTGTATCATACAAAATGAAAGAAATATTTACATTAGTAAATATTATCCTGTAACATATAAAAAGAAAATATTACATGGGTATAAAATAAAAGAAAAAAAAATCTTTAGCACTCTTCAGAAAGAAAAGAGAGATTCACATATCTTCAGAGGCTGGTTGGTAGTTGTTTTCTAGGATACTAGTTTGACTAACAGAATCTCTCATTTCATTTGTTTGTAAACTTGAGCTGTTTTTTGTGGGAAAATCAGATAGTTAAGTAGACAATAAGTCCAATGAGAATTATTCCAAGTTTTCTTCCTGTGATCTGTTCCCAGTGCTAAAGAACAGAAAGTAATAATGATTGTTACATATATAAAATAAAATATATTGAAAATTGGATCAATTTTATTCATGTTTATCTTGAAATTCTGACATTTACAGTTAATCAGATTTTTAAATTTTCCAAATAGTAGCAATTCAATATTTTATTTAATATTTTTTACCCTTAAAATGGACTTTTCCTGACTTTTCCTTTTAAGTTAATTCAGCTCGCTCTTGACATTAATGTCCCAAAATCCAATCTTATTCAACTTAATCATAGTTGTTACTTTCACACTAGTGGGTTATTTTATGGACTGTCTCCAATAGAATCAAACTACGATCTCAAACATGTAGACAGTATTTCAGCTATGATATTTTGATTTATGTGTGCTGTAATTACAACTATGCTTACTACACATTTAGCAGTTCAGCACTGCTACTGTCTATATAGCTTTTCCATAACCCTTGTCTCTGAGACTAATTGCATTGAATTATGTATAAAAGTTCATGTTTGTTCTTATTAATAACACCTTATTTTCCCAACCACTTCTTCATATTTGCCAAGATTATAAAAAAATACAATTCTACTTTCTAATATTTTTTGAAATTATGTCAGAATTTAGCTTGATTTGTAATTTAATTACTAGAGCTTTATTTTCTTTAATCCCGGTTATCCAGTGGCACCAGACTTACAGAATCCTATTTGATATATATTTGATAGTTCAAGTGAGTGCTACTATCTGGAAACTACTTATGCCACTTTGGTTTTCACCTGATAATAACCAAATTTTCCTAGGTTTCTCAAGAAAATCTCATGCAAGACACTGGCTAAAGTTTGCTGCAATTAAGATATCTAACACTTCTTTTCTATTCATGAAGTCTAGAATCCTGTCATAGAAAGAAACTAATTTGATATGATCTATTCTTGAAAAATTCATGTTGAATATTACTCTTCTTGCTATCTACTAGGTAATTAGAATTTGATTTTAGGCTTTGTGTTTGATTATTTCTCCAGGACTGAAGTTTATGCATTGGGTTACCATTTACTTTTCTTACTCCTCATAGTTATTAAGAATAATTCTCTACGTATTTTCTCAATCCTCCAGAATTTCTTCATTAACTAGATAAAAGTGTTGACATTTTTAGGATTTTTTTTAGCAACAAATCTTGACAAAAATTCTGAATTCCTACCAATTTAAAAGGAAAGTAACATATGTAATGTGATGTTTGATGTTTCCAGTCCTGATAAAATCTAAATTAATATTTCTTTATTGAGGATGTTACTGATTCTTTCAATGGAATTGAATTGGAAAACTTATCAAATTGCTTTCCTTTCTGACATCCCTGATTGATGTTTTGTACTTTTCTTTCTCCTTTACCTTGAACTCAAGTTCCTTTGTTTTTCATGATTTTATTTTTATGTTTATATATACTTCATTTACTGCCTTTGGCCTCAAATTTTTATTTTACTATTTCTCTTCACTTCTTATAGTTTATTTGGTATAATTTCCACTTTTTTTTTTTTTCCTCCATAAAGGTCATTATCATCCTCATCATGTTTTATCACAAACCTATTTTACAATCTGCTCCATTGTACCAGATCGTACTTTTAGCTGTAGTATGATTTCTGACAAATGTCTTGAACAGACTTTTTTTCCTCTTTCACAGTTTTGCTTCCCACTAGGGAAGAATTAATACCATTAAAAATTTGTGCCATTACACAGACTTACTTCTTTTATTGACTTATGTCCTCACAGAAAAAAACAAACACAAGATTTACATGTCTAAAACACTCTTAGATATAAGAAATTTCCCATATGTTTGTAGATGTGTAAAATATTTATGTAAACTATACTAAAACCCTCATTTTTAACTCTGCCTCCTACATCACAAAGGACCCTCGTTTTTTGTCAGGTTATATTCTGATTGTAACTAGAGATAAAAAGAAACAAATAAATAAACAAGTAAGCCACCAAACAAAAAACAACCAATCAACAAAGGAAGAAAATTATGTTGACTAGAAAGCAACATATTGTCTACTTGCTTGAGATTCAAGGTCTGACATTACATGTGGTCTTAAGCATACATACTCACGAAGCTTCAACTTACATTTTCATAAATGAAAAAATGTCATTTTAAGACTTTCACTGTGTAATGTAGAATAATAATCACTAACACTGGTTTTACAAGTTTCAAATATTAATTATTGTTTAAATTAATATATTGTCTGGTATTAGATTTTATATAAAATAGTTTCCCTTTCCTCAAAGAACCTAAGGACTGATGGCACACACATCTTATACACTTTGTATAACAGTAATTGTTATAAGAAAGTTTAGAATTATTACTCTATTTATTTGCAAATGTTAAAGGTGTTGCTTATTGATTAGCCATAATCAATATTGGATTTGCAAAGATACGGTGTAATTAATTATGTGTTTCTGAAAGAAAAGTAAATGTTAAAAAATATATAAATTGCCAGTCAAGCTGACTGATGAATAATTTCTTTTTCTGTAGTTGCCAAAAACATGTGAATATGTATGACTGTTAGAGAATGATTATTAGAGAGGAAAAGGGCAATGTCATATTCCTTAAGACCCTGTTTGTGCCAAGGCCTCTCTGATAACCTGCAGTTCACCCACAGCTGCATGTCTGCTAATGTACAAACAAGTTTAATTTTATAGTAATGGTACTCTTTCATTATCAGGCATCTGAAGGCAAACGCATTCTTGAATTATATCCCCTGTTGCATTACATCTTGGACCATGCTTTCACATACATCATCTATAGTGGTGGGAAATCCAATCGTGAAGGCAGCTCTGAAACACCTCTATATAGAATGCAGTAATGCTCCTTTATGTGTGTTAATATAGAGAGTATAAAACAGATTGAAATTATATATCTATTTTACTTTTAAATGAATAACAGGCAGGAAATCAGCAGACTGTGTGTAGCCTAGCATGGAACTGAAATTAAGTATTCTTGCTGCAGGAATTATTTATCTAGTTCTAGGTGACCACTAACAACTGCTATTGCTGTTGCTAGGAGCTGTCAAAAGAAATGTCACTCTTCACAGCAAGTGATGAAATTTGACATATGGCATCAAAGCATCATTAAAACTACACCTGCTGCAGAGGAAGTTATGTTTTTCAGGAGACTTTCAAGCAGAAAATAAATTAATCTAAGAATGAAAAAAAAAAAAAAAAAAAAAAGACATTTTCTTTATTTCTTAGTAGGTTATTAAAAACTGTAAAAATAAGAATATTGTAGAGAAAAAGGGAATGAGAAAACATCCAGACTATCTCAGTGTGTTAGGGAGGAAAATAAATAAACAAACCAACAACAACATCAAAACCAATACAAAACAAACCACTAAGAACTAAAGAAGAATTAAAATTAATAAATACAGCTGACGATGAATCATTCCCATTATCCTCAAAGCTGGAGTGGTTCACTATTTTTTCTCAAGAACTACGTGCTCTATTCTCTAGCTACTGCTTTAATTAAGTTTCTTCATTAATTTTGAGATCATTTCAAAGTGTGAGTATTGAAGGTTTGATCACTAGCCTGAAAGAGTCTGACATTAAAGAAAATGCCTGTCCAGTCTGCCACAGCCATGAACCCATGTGTGAGAATATTTCTGGTGATTTCAATACTTCATTTTCTTTGTGGTCACTGAATTTACACTTTAGAAGAGCTCTGTTGCAAGATAATGAGACATTCTTCTGTAATTATATTTGTCATTTTATTCCTGAGTTAAAATGGACTCATATCTTCTTCTGCGTTCTTCCTGTAGCACTTACTCTCATTTCCAACAACTAATTAAATGCATAAGGCCTTGTTTATTACCTGTGAGATTTTCCTCTGTGTTATTTGTAGAAATCAATATAAATTAAGAAGGGAATCAAATTAAAATTTTAATGCTGCTGTGGTAAGGATTTTTCAAATTTTGTAATGTGCATTTACTGTGAAGTCTGAGAAGAACAAAAGCTTTTTTAATTAAAAAAAAAAAGGAGAAAAACAAAATAAATAAATAGTAACTATCTCTATTTCATAGTGATAGATGAAAAAAATCTGTGAACTCTTGCCATCTTATGTTAATAATGATGATGTCAGTGATAAGACAGTTGATCTGCAAAATTTTGCTTTCTAGCAAAGGAAAAAATTGAATTTTGTTTTTCTATGGATCTCTCTCAAAAGCTGTTTTCAGATAGACACACCAAGGAAGAAAGGGAATTCCAGATCCTAGAGCTGATTTAGAGTCTGATTTTGCCAAGTCAGGCTAGATAAATCAGGGGTTTCTACTCAAGATTTTCTATTACATAGTTAAAATTTACTTTTCTACTACAGAGACACGGAAGAAAAGATAAAGGAATCTATTATTGTGTTCTGAAGTGGTAATTGCTTTCTCAATGTATGTATTAATGCTTTACAAGTAGTTCTGTCAAAGTTTTAATACCATTGTCTCCTAACATTTAACATAATGTCTTAAACAATTCACCTTTTTCAAAAGAAAAAAAAAATATTATGCTCTTCAGGAGACTAGAGAATAAGAAACAAGATTTCTTAAATCTGAAAAAGCTTATCAAAAAGCCAATTCAATAAATAGAAATCCAAAGGGGACAGAAATGATTTTGTTACAGTTGTAATATAAGGAAACTTTGACTTGATTTTTCCCTTTTTTAAACTGCAAGGATATATCTTCAGAAATTGATTCGTTAATCACACTCTTGAGCTAAATTACAATGAAGATGTGAACAAAAAACAACACACATTTCAATGACATGACTAGAATACGAATTATATATCTGGCAGAAGACTACAAAATCATTTTTAGAGAGCTTGAGAGAATCATAGAATCATAGAATGGATTAGGAAGGGATCTTAAAGATCATCTGCTTCCAATTCCCTTGCCAGAATGCACTGTCTGGGTTTAAATCCAGACACTAGGAAAATAGAATGTTAAAAGAATTCATGAAACTCAAAGTGTTGCATATATTTTAAGGTATTTCCATCAGGCAGTACAAAGTCAGAATCAGATACAGTCCAATAAATTAACAATCCTGAGTCATTACATTGTGATCAATAAAGGATTTTCACTTTCTGGTTTGACTAAATGAAGGATATATTATGAAAAAAATTGACTGGATTCAGAATTACACTGCTAAAGATAACCATGTAACTCAGGCTAAGGAGGAAGAATTTATAAATCGTTTGTTCAGCAGTGCAAAGAGTTAAACAGCAGCCAAACTGGTTTGTCTATGCACTGTTATTTTTAAGAGTGATGCCATGAGAGAAGCGTTGAAAGATAAGTTTTGGTTTGGTTTGGTTTTGAATTTGTCTTGATGGAAAAAACTGAAAGTATTCAGACAGTCCACACCTTGACAGAACTCTGCCTTGGTTCTCCAATAATCATAGGGAATTTGCAAGGATTTACTAAGAAATGTCCACTCATTGCTTTTAATAACCGTTTCTTTAAGATTTGCATCCCTACAGTTGAAAACCTCATACTTCAAGAGATATTATTCCTTCTGCATTCAGATGAAGACTAGTCCAAGTTAAAATTCAGAAAATTACTTTCTAATTCCCTAATAAATATTATAAGTAAAAATTGGTCTTTGATAATGGACAAAATCAACTAAAGAAATATCATGTGATATCTTTCTGATATCTTGCTTTTCTATCTTTATGGCATAACATTGCTGATGGGAAATTCTGTTTTCCGGAATTCTGAGTCGGAATCCCTGAAATTTTTTTCTCCCCCAGCTTAAAAGTTCACTCCTTACATTCTCAACTATCTCTGAAGATCATTCCTGTAACAGCTTATTTCTAGATGTAGGATGTACATTCTAGATCAGATATCTTATCTAGTTCAGATATCATGAACGTATCTAGCTTAGACTGGCATAAAACACCTTTCTCTCCATCAATCACCCAATATTTTGTGGGAAGAAAACAGAAGTGTGCCGCAGACACGCCATTTCAGGATCCCTCACTGGGGGGGCTAGAGATCTCTCCTTGCTCTATCCGCAATCTCTCCTCGCTAGGGCCATTGCAACACAGACACCAATATGGGGATGCTGCTAAGTGGCATTTACTGAAATTCAGTGTCTTATATACCCTCCAGAGTCCACTTGTCAGAATCTTATTGGTGAGTATCAGTCCAGGCTGCCCAGCACCAGTCCTACCATTGGCCCTTCATTGTTACACTGTTCCATGGTGGCTATCTCCAGGTGGTGTCCATCTTCTTGTTCCTTATCTTTGTCCTTCAGCTCCTTCTTCCTCACTTAATTTCTTCCTCAAGGCCAATGGACGTACTGTTTCAAGCATGTACCACAATGCTGAACAACTCCCATATGTGCTTATCATGAGACAATCCAGCTGCCTGCATCGTGACAGACTGAATCCCCAGTTAGTCGCCTAATAACAAACCCAACAGAAGTGTCTAAAATTTAAAGGAATATCTAAAGTAGGGACAAAGATATCAAGATGACTTTCCAGAGCGTAACTGATGTACAGAATAATATGGCAAACAAGATAGATCTGTTAGTGTGCTAAGGGAACTACAAACTTCAAGCTTGTTTACAGTGGTTCACAAATATATTCTTTTCAGTAAGCCACAAATGAGATTTTCTTCTTGTTATTTAATTTTTTATTATTTTCCTCTTTGAACTTGTAGAAAAATCATGCCTTAGTTTTATCCAGATTGTAAGTTTTAGTGAAGCTTTGAGTTATGAAATGATTTCCTTTTCATGATTAAGTTTTCCTTATGTTTTCTTTTTCACTCTGCTTCAACAGTGTTCCTGATAGACTAAGTATGAGGGATTGAGGGATTAACAGTGAAACCTAGTTTTATGCATTCATAAATCTATATACTAAGCAGGATAAAAACAAATTGTGAAGACTAGAATCAAAGAATCTTTAGAGTTGGAAGGGATCTTTAAAAGTCATCTAGTCCAACTGTCCTGCAGTGAACAGGGACATCCACAGCTACAAGTCTACACATTCAGATTCTCCATCAGAGGAAGTAATGAAATTGTGATAAAGATTTCATCAGTTGTAATGACAGTCAAGTTTAAAATTACACTAATGACTTACGACTTACACTTATGACAGTACAATGTAACTATGGATTCTTAATAACATTAATCAGATATTTATTATATCCCTTTATATTCTCATTTTGATAGCAAATACCTCTAAATGCAGCCATCCAAATTAAACAAATGAAATTCTGCTGCAAAAATGTAAGTCTATCAGCATAAGAAAAAATAAATCTCCATACCTACAATGTATTATGCAAACTGCTACTAATAGATATTTCTGGATGTTTACTACGTAGTGGTTTACTTATATTGAGATATAAATATTTTTAATTCCAGGAAATATTTATTCCAGCAAGATTTCACTGTATAAATTAGTATTAATTTTTTTATGTTTTTCGTCTTGCTTTTTCCAGTAGCATCTTCAAACTCCTTAAAATATATAAATATATATTTGCAAGCATTTCTGTACTTACTTGAAAAAAGCAGGAAAATATTTCTTTTCATGCAGCTTTTTGAAAAAATCACTAACTACAATGTTTCATTAGAACATTAGCAAATAGTGCAAACATAATCTCCATCCTTTTTGCCATTTGGGGAGATGACATGGAAATGTATTTCCAAATGACTGTGATACAAGCCAAATTAATTGAATCATGCCAGTAAGAATAACTGTTTCTATTTTTCAAGATATTTAATGTGGTTATTTCATAAGCATGAGGGGATTATTTTTGTAACGTTATCTTCTTCAAAATATTTTCTCTCAAAATATATTATCTGTATACAAGTTCATTACAAGTTTCAAATATTGCAGTAAATTTTAAAATACTAACATGAAATGTATGTGACACCAAAGCTGGTAGAAAAATTCATATGATTTGGCTATTTCATTTTCATCAAAGTGTAAGATAGTCAAATTCACAAGCAAACAAACAAGAATGAACATTGTCTCTGTTATAAAGTAAAGCTTCTCCTGTTTTGAGATCATCATTCAAAGATGCATCCAGAAAGTGTGCTATGACAATTGCTACTTAATTTATGTTGAAATTGTGCTTCATCATTTCCCTAACCTTTCTTATGAGAATTATTCCATCTGTCAGGTTTCAAATAACAGTGAAAAACAAACAGCAGTGAATATACCTAAAATGATACAAGGACCATTGTAAACTCTTCCTGGCTGTTGGTATTTCATCAGTGCCACTGGAAACTATAAAACTATAATAGAACTGCAAAATACCACTGTTCCAGTAATTAATGACTTGAACTTTGACATTTATCTTATTTGATTTATCTTAATCTTTATCTTATTGATTTTTCTTAAAGGATAAAAGGATCAAAAGTCAAACCTTGCTTTCAAGAACGAAAAATTCACTTGAGTTAGGATTAAAAAATCAAGAATATTTCTCTTTTCTTTTTTTTTTCATTTTAAGCCAACACTTATTCTAGCTAAGACTCTTTTGTCACAGGCTATCTCCCAAGTACATTTTGATCTATACTCAAAGATGAAACAAGGCTTGATATTCAATTTGTTTCTACATACTTTGAATAAAAAATACATTCCCCTGAACTGCAGATATTTCTCTATGTACCGAAAAGATGAAACTGGAATATAAAATTGTCTCAGAGCGTGGAATATTTATTTGTATTACAGAAGAACTGATAATGCTGAATTAATCTAATTGATTAGTTGTACTATTCTCTATAGCATCCTATGCAAGTTTCTAGCTATTTTGTAAGACTGTGTTATACTCCTTTAAAAATGCCAATGCATTCTAATTATTCTACATGTTAACCCTTGTATAACAAGTTTCAAAGTACTGTTCAAATTAAGATGACAATTAGGATACACACTGGACTCCTCAATATTGCAATTAAAACATCCAGCTATTTAAACCACATTCATAGAAAACAGCAAGATTCTATTATGAGTCTGTAAAGCCGTACAACTACATATATAATATTTATAGTGTTCATACTTTTCTCTAAGGCGCCACAAAATGGCTAGCTGCCTCAAATTTTTATCTGTCAAATACTACCATGCTTGAATGACTTTTGACTTTATCCAAGTAGTGTTATGTCATCCCGATCTCATCTGAGAGATGAGAGTGCCCATTTTTGCTTTCGGGAGATTTTTCTTATTTAAAATTGAATTCCATTAAGAAAAAAATGCAGGAGCAATGGAGTAAAGTATGCTATTTCCCAGGGAAGTATACTGTAGTAAATAAAAAATGGAGTTTAAAATTTAGTAGCAGTATGACTTTCATGTCTTACTAGGTTCTGAATGGAGGTAAGAACCTCCAATAAAAAAAAAAAAAAAAAAAAAAAAAAAATAAGTGAAAAGTAAAAGGAAACATTGTATTTGTTTTTCTTCTTTCCTTCTTTCTTTGTATCTTTTAGCATTGGAATAAAGAGAAAAGGAGAATCACAGAGGGGCCTGGGCTGTAACAAGCACAAAACATCACTTCACCCTGACCCACATGATATGGGTCTAACTTTTGAGACTGCCAATGTCCCTCAGGATGGCATCTTTTCCCTTCAGCCTACAGCACTCAGGCGATGTCATCCACAAACCTGCTGAGTGCACTCAATCTCACTGTCCACATTGCTAACAAAGATGTCGAATAATACCAGTCCCTATACAGACCTTTGATGAGCACCACTCATCACTGGTTTCCAAGTAGATAGAATAGCTGGCCACAGCTTATTAAGTGTGACCATCCAGCCAATTCCTTATCTGCTGAGTGGTCCATCCATTCAAATCATGTCTCTCCAATTTGGAGGCTAGTGTTGTGCAGGACTCCATAAAGGATTTGCACAAGTCCCAGTAGTTGAATTGTACTGAAAGGTATTAAATAACACTGAAAACCTCAATAGCATACTAGATGATTGTAACCAAGTTGCCTGGCAAAATATTTAAAAAATTGTTTTACACTAAAATTGAGAAGTCACATATTTTAGAATGCTTTCTGGGTTTATCTTTTTTTGTTGTTGTTGTTTGTTTTTTTTTTTTTTTGTTTGTTTCTTTTGCTTGTTTCCTCATTCAATTTCTCATTCAACATTTTATTTCCAAAATTTAAAGAACAATTGAAGGTAGACTTGTGTCATTCAATAAATTAGAAGCAGTAATTGCAATTTAAGACTAGGACATATGAATTGAGAGAAAAGATTTTCTCCTTAAAAAGCAAACAAAGAAAAGCGATAAGATACATTTCCAAGTTCATGAGTATTTAGTGCTGGAAGAGGCTCATAATTAGTGTTTTTTAATGTCTCAGTTTGTCCATCCTTATAAAATAAGTAAAGAGTCATGGCAGATAAGAAATTGGTGAGCAAATACTTTCAGCAGTTACTGCAAGTTACTTTAATTTCAGGATAGCTTGACTTATCTAATTTTACCTGGTTACCCTGGTAGAAAGCATTTTCTCAATAATGGAATTTTCTTCCCACTAAAGACTGTCTAAAACATTATGAAATCTTCAGTGGGAAGAAAAAATGCATAAAAATTCTTCAGATATGAAATATGTTGTTTTCACTGAAAGTAATATTTATTTCTGTGGAGATTACAGCAGATACAAAGAACACAATAACACTACTTGATAGAGCTAATTCTCAGCTACAGAACACTATTTTTCAACATAGTCACTACCATAAGCTAAGCATTTTCACCAGCAATGAACAAGAGCCTGCATGCTTTGCTTGTAAAAATCTTCACCAGCAGCAGTGACCCACATTTTCACAGCTTTTATGACAGCATTCTTGGAGAAATGCACTATTCACAGCCTCACTGTGATCATATCCACTTTTTGGTCTCCATAAATATTCATGAAGTGAATGTCAGTGGGTACCATTTTTTCCATATGGGATAATTCATTTTCGTACCTTTCATCCATGCTTGCATGTCAGACACCATTTAGTCAGACTGGTCCTCTGCTTTCATCCGTTACATGACAACAAACTGTAACAGAGTATTTGTGGGAAGATTCAGCCTCTTCTGCCATATCACCAGCATCTGTCTCTGACATTGTAGGCCAACATAATAAAATAAGAGGCATTACTTTTTGAGCAGTCCTCATAGAATTCTTTGAGCTGTTGACTTTTTATCTAGAAAGTTTCTTTTGGCTTTGCTTTACCATGTTCGCTTTACACATAGGCATCGAGGAGATGAATATTGTTGTGTTCAGCCATTTACCACCTCTACTACCATCCTGGTACTAAATAGCAAGTGATAGAGATGAGTTCTCCGCATTTCCAGAGTTTAGAGTCAGGGGAAAACTAGGTGCTGAAGGATCTAAGATACATGAATTTAACATCTAGCCTTTGCCTTTGTAAGGCTTATATGGAAACTTATAATCAGAAAAAAAACATAAAATGATAATTTTGATTTTTTAGATGGGAAACTTGAGTTCAACAACGGTGTTTTTCTCTACTAGAAATAATTTCACATAAGACATAATAAAGCAAGTCACCACTTCCAGCCTCAGTTTTTTATTTTCAAATAAAATATGCTTTTCTTCAATATCCATTTCTCAACAAATGGTTTCTTTCAGCCCAAGGTGTCCCTGTTCTCATGAAGAATTTTTTTCTGGTAGAAGAGAAAGTTTAGAAAGTTCTTCTAGTGTAAATATAAAAAACTACATGTAAAGTGAAAATACTAATAGAAATTCAGTGATATCAGAACTCTATTAGGGTAAAAAGGATAACTTAGATGTTTTGTGGGCACCAAAGCTGAAATATTTGGAAGAAAATAATAATAATAAAAAAGGAGGTTAAAAAGTTATATCTAGAAGCAGGAACTGTTTTTATAGCATTTATTAAATTACAGCACCAGTAATAAAAAAAGACTGTTTAAAGAGAAAGTCAGAGTTAGCCTAGGCAAAAATAAATAAATAAAAAAAGAAAAAAGAAAAGCCCAGATTAAAATGTTAATATTCTAACCAGAATGTACAAAATTAAATGCAATCTCATTTAATGATATTTCCAGGATTACAGCAAAGATTACTACATTAATCTTATAATCTTACAGTTTTTAAATATGAAAGAAGCAAATCTTTAAGGAACAGAGTTTGAAGATTCTGATCACTTGAATTCTGGCAACTGATCCGTTTAGTTAGTTTTGGTACCTGTAATGTGTTGTTTTTTTGTTTTTTTTTTAACCATGCTATGTATATGTGTTCATCACTGCCATGGCCCTGAAGCACCCAACACCACTGTCCGTACCTGCCCATTTCTCGGGCTTTCCTACCCTATCCATGGCCTGGACTTGCACATCAACCACAAAGCAGTAAACGTGATTCCAGCAAGGCTGCAGCAGGACTAAGTTCTTGCTCTGTACATCCTTCCCTGTAAGACCCTGGGCCCTGTTCCACATGCTCAGTTTTGGTTTCATAACTCTTCCTGTCTCCTCTCAGGGAGTCCCTTCTGCTCATTGATGCTACAGGGATATGCTCTTCTATTTCCCCCATACACTCATCCTTTTTTTCTTTTTCCCAGTGACTGTAAAGTTTTCCCTTTCAAAGGAAAACAAACAAAAGAAAACAATATAAAACCCTAAAACTCATCTGAAATAGACTGTGCTGAAATACTGAGGGCACTACTTAGAATTAAAAAATGAAAGTTAAGTATGCAGATTACGTAAATGTGTAACAGCTAAACTACACCACTTAGCCCTGTCTTGCACTGAAACAGGTTTCTACTAATTCAATCACTTTTCTTGCTGTCTATAGAATCAAAAGGTGCTTCCATCATTTTGATTTGTCATCTCCTGCTTGGTATCTTTCATGGAATCCTAATCAGTTTTGCCAGGCAATTTCTATGGGCTGGAAATCTGTCCACAAATATGCAGTCATTTCCATTAATTGACTCATTATAGACTAATGCATTTAAATAATTACACACACACAAAAAAAATGAAAACAACAACAACAACAACAAAACCAGCTGTATATTACTATTAGCATGTTCTAACATTTTCATTAAAGAATAATGAAAAATAATGAAATGACTGAGGAGTCTCTCCAGTATGTTCATGCCTGTCTTGGACTGAGAAGTCCAGAAATGGCCTCATTATTCCAGGTGCAGCCTCATTAGCACTGAGTAGAAGGGTTGCCTTCGTTCATCTGCAAGCAATGCTTTGCCCAGTGAAACCTAGGGTACCATAGACCTTCATTTTGCAGCAAGGACACATTTTTAGTTCCTGTTCCATTTAATGTCCACAAAGACAACCAGATACTTTTTTCTACAAAGGTTTTTTTTTCTATCTAGGTGGATCAAGCCATGTACTGATACATACACAGGTTTGTTCCTCTCCAAGTATAGGACATTGCACTTGTAGAACTGCATGAGGTTCCTGTGAGCATACTTTTCTAGTTTCTCTAAAAGGTAGCAGGACCCTCTGGTATATTACTCACTACTTTAAGCTGTGTCTCATCAGCAAATTTGCTGTCTTCAGAAAAAGCAGAAATCAGTGTCCTGTTCTTTATGATGATAACAATAATAATAATAATAATAATAATAATAATAGAGGGTAATATGTGATCTTAGAGTATGTATTATACTTTATATTTTTGTGTGTTTTTAAACTTTGCTTATAAAAGATCAGTTTGTACTGTTTTTTAGCACTAAAGCTAATCTTAATCTTATGATGATCACTTTAAGGACAGGTGCAGTAATGCATTTTCATATTCATCATCATTAATCAGTCTACTTCTTATTTTATTTACTGTATTCAAGAGGACCAAATATCAATCTTTTCAAAGAAAACAAACAATCAGCTCTTAAGTAGAACCAGTGGTGGCTGTGGTTTCTATTATAGAATACAGAAAATATACTTTGATAAGACTTTGTTCAACAACAACAAAACAAACAAACAAAAAAAGCAGACTGCTGAACAATGTAGCAGACTGAAAAAGCAAAACTAACCAAACTGACACATAATACATAAAATAAAATTTAGACAGTAAATAAGACAGGAAGAAAAAATCTTTCAGCTTTCGTGTTCATATTATTTACTTTTATTCTAGTTTGAAGATTTATGAACACAACAGAAAAATATGAAGGATTCATTCTCCCAGAGATAATAATGGCATTGATTTTTTTCATAGAATCACAGAATCACAGGAACACCAAGGTTGGAAAAGACCTTCAAGATCATCCGGTTCAACCATCCACCTATCATCTATAGTATTCAATAAACCATATCCCTCAACACAAAATCCAAACATTCCTTGAATACCTGCAGGGTCACTGACTCCATGACCTCCCTAGGCAGCCCATTCCAGTGCACGATCACTCTTTCAGAAAAGTAGTATTTCATTAACATGTATCTTTTCTCTGTAAAGTCACATGCCTCTGTCCTTTCTGATGTTTCAAGAATCCTTCCTTGCTCTTCCTGTTGGGTTTATAATAATAAATTTCAGTGATAGAAATTCTGATTTTTTTTTTCAATTTTTTAAAAATTTTTCTCACATATCATCTCCCATTTTATTCTATTTATTAAAGCTGCTGTCAACATCTTTACTAGCTGCATTTAAGGGAGATAAATAACAATATATTAACATTTCAATAAATCCAAAACAGCTTTTTGCATTCAATAGTGCCTGAAGTTCACTTGTATGGATGTTTTTTCAAATTATTTTAAATAACTCTTCTGTAATACAACAACAAAACCCTGAAAAGTGTCTTATCCCACTTTAAAACCTGTGTTCTCCACCTAGAACATCTTCTGTAATAAAGAATGATTGCTGGCCTAACATAAACTCTACTCCACATAGCATGTAATTACTGGGTCCCAAAGAAGCCATGGAAGAAAAGAATTTGAGTTGTTACTATGTTTACATTTGGTTGTTTATGAGTTAATTTCCTGTAGTTCCTGGTGTATGTGTGTTTATGTTTGTGTCTGTCTGTTTGGCTGTCTTGCATTTAGCATCATCAATGGCAATAACTACAATGTGTGAGCAGGACGATGAAGGAATTCTGATTTCTTCATATTTGTGTTTCTCTCAGTCTTCTCATATATACATGTATATACGTAAAAACTCAAAAGAGAAGTCAGCTTGCTTTCTGAGTCCAAAATGTTTCTAATTTGCATAAAGTTAAAATACCAGTTTATCTTCTCTTATTACTCCCCCACTGAGCTGAAACAAAGATTCACCTTAGACCAAAACACATGACGCTGAGTTTTTGGCTGAACAGATATCATCTGATCAATTAGCATTCCAAAAGGTCCTCTAACTTGTGATTGCTGACTGTTCCTGCTGAGTATTTCCTTAACAGTTATTTGTAACTTCCATTAACTCAGCTGAAAGTGATTGCATGACTTTTTTTTTTTTTTTTTTTTTGGTTGTTGTTGTTGTTTTTGTTTTAAAAAGGCATTTTTTGGTGTCCAAATTTGTATATATGAAAATCTAAACTATGGACTTTCGTTGGACAACAAAAAAAATTCCAGTGTCTTCCATAGAGGAGATCTGTTTTCAGGAAAATAAAAATCTATTAAGAGGTCATTTGTAAAAATAAGTGGGTATATAGCCAACTACTGATTTTTCTAGATACATCAAAAATTTCCAGACACATCTGAGATACTAAACTTGAAACATCATCAAAACTAAGACGGACAGAAATTTGTTTGATTTCAAAAGTAATACCTTGAAGGAAAAATGGTTAAGAACAAACAAACAAACAAAGAAGCAATGGAGACCATTTTGTTAAATCATTATTTTTATGCATAAAAGGAGACTTGGAAAAATGTATGTCTATTCTTATTTTAAACTGTTTTTTCTGCTTCTTTTTTTCCTTATACTGCAAATGGATAACTATTTTCTCTCTTCTCATTTCACTGCTATGTAAGTCCCATATACCTACTCATTGCAGTGTATTCTGTCAATTAAATTAACTTGATCTTAAGAAAGAACTGCTTATGATAAAAAATATACCTATAAAAAAATGACTTTCATGTTTTCATTTCCTCTTCAGTTGATAATGTAATGATTCAGTTACATTTTCAGTCGCTCATTGATACAAGCCATGTGTTATTTAGAGAGAAAAAGAGAAAAGAGAAAAATGGAAACAAAACAATAAAAGGATTAAAGTGGAAGCAAGTAAAGAAATACAACATTCAAGCTTCTTTGTTTGTCCTGTCATAGAGATGCAATTCCACCCTTCATCTGTTTCTGTTTGAGTCACCTTTAAGATAACTGTCTTCATGTGGTACAGCTTTGAAAAGCATCTTTTTAAGAAACAAATCTAGTTGTGTTCACAATACATATTGACTGTTTTTCATTTCCATTATTCTGTATTACAAAGGATATTTATTCTGAAAAATTCATTCTTTCTGAAAAATTAATATACTCCAGCTTCTTCCTTTTACCTGAAATAATAATCCTTTCTTCGTGGCATCATTCTTCATTGTTGTGCTGTGATTGATGCCACAGTCAGAGATTCTGACTTCAGGTGGGAATAAACAGTAGCAACAAAAGGAATAATAGAGAACAAAAAGACTTTGTATTTTCAGCACCTTAGAATACTGTCAGTGAAAAATATGGAAATGAGCTCTTGAGCTGAACCTGGATAACCTTAAGAAATTACAGAAAATCCTTATGTGTGATTTTAGTGCACGTCTGTAATGTAAAATTGTAATGTAGTTCAGTTGCTACTTAAAATGTTACTAAGGTCTATTGATTTATGGGTTTAATGCTCAAAATGTAATATTCCTTAATTACTTCAATTATTTAATATTTGTATCTTAGTTATAACGTAAAAATTTCAATGCAAAAGAATACTGCTGAAGTGAATATTAACCTCAGTTATAATATACAAAAAACTAATATACAGATGACACCCATTTTCTCCTCATTATTGAGTACTAGAAACATCATCTTTTACTATTGGCAAGCCTCACCTCTATACTGATTCTAGAGCAATAAGATATAGAATACAACTTGTTCAGAGATGTACAGTAGGGTACTGTAATGTAAAGATATAATTTGGCATGAAAAGATATAATTTAGTCCCAGAAAACAGCGTAGTCCAAAAATATGGATAGAAATTGAAGTGTTATATTATTAAAAGCTTACCTTTCGTGCTCAGCTTAGTGTGATTATTTAAAGAAAATAATTTTGAAACCTCTGTACTTAAAGAATTCATACTTATATGTGCATATATATTGATAAACTTCTTTACAGTTTTCACGTTTAAGTTTAAAAATCAAATTATGTAACAAATATTTTCTTACTGTGTTTATGTTATATATAGTATGCATATAAATGCACAATAAACATAGACACATATATAATTATTGAAATATATCTATAAACTTTTTGACATGGTGAATTTTTTTGGATCCTTCATATAATTTCTTTACATTTGAATTTGCTCCACAGAATTGAATTGAACTGAATTGATTTGAATTCTATTCTATTCTATTCTATTCTATTCTATTCTATTCTATTCTATTCTTTCAATTAGTCCCTTCAAAATGAGAATCTTTCCACTGGATAGATTACCCAGTGTTTCACTGTTACAGAAAAAATGTGGTTTGAAAAAAATCTTATATGTAACTGTATAAACCTCCTAGAAATTTAAAATAAGGGAAATTTGAACAGGTAAAATGGTAAGGATTGTGAGAACAATAACAAAAATAATGAAGTTCTCAGAAAAAATGTGATATTTTATTTCTCAGTGGAAAATCTTTCTTATACTCTGCAGTAGGATTGATTCATTTAGCAAAAAACTGAAAATCCCAAAATGTGTGGGAAGACTATCTAAATAGATAGTCTTTTCTAGTAGAAAAGTTTTATAATCTTCCCTTTCTAAATTACATAATACCCATACTGTTAGTGGTCAGGAAACAATGAATATATTAACAAGGAAGAACAATTTTACATCATGCACACATATTTTTGAAAAATGGATGTATTTATAAAGAACCAACTGCTATAACAGTAAAGGATCAGAGACAATAAAGCAAAACAGCACGTATTCTTATGACCATATGATCGTTGAGCCCATGTTTTCCTCTGGAATTAAAGTGAATAAACACAGCCTACTTACAAGCTAAAACACACATATTTCCTCTTATTTTCTCTTATTCTCTGTAAACTTTCCCATGAGATAAAAATAGAATCAGAATAGTTAAGTTAGTAGTTAAGTAAATTTTAAAACAAACATGAACGTTACAGATATTCTTGTCTCAATTAGATCCTGAATTACTTTACTGGTAGTAAATGATGTGTGTCTTATTCATGTCAGACAGAAAGGAGATTGCACTAAAGAAAAGAATATCAAGTAATTATTCCAAATAACTATATTTCAAACAGTAAAATTCAGGCATGTCATACCTTGTCTCAAGTTTCTTTGCCCCATGGGTGTGGAAAAATACCCACAAAACTCTTACTTTCATCTTCTCCCTTTTCTCTTCATCTATATGTATTCTTTTAAACAAAGACACAGTGAGCAACAGAATTAATGGTATCTGAAATTATGTATACTACAATCTATACTTTTATACTTATGTATACTGGAACATAAAATCATTTTTTTCATTATTTAAGAGTACGTGGCATAGTCGTACATCAAATTCAGGTGTTAACTCTAATAAAATTTGTTGATAGTATATAGATGTATTTTACTAAGACTTCACCAGTGATTATGAAAATTTAGTGTATGATCTTTTGTGGAGAAAAATAATAGCAGTTTTCAAAACTGGCTGTGAAACTAGAGAATTTTTTTTTTTTTTTTTTTTTTTTTTTTTAAGATATTACCGTTTATTCAGCAAACTGTTTCTGATAAATAAATAGATAGATAGATAGATAGATAGATAGATAAATGAATGAATAAGCAGGGCATTTCATTGCACTTGATAGCACTTTGAAAAGGAAGATATTGTACTCTTTCACATACATATGAATAACTTAATATTTTAGCATTTTCACTGAAAAAATAACAATTCATATATTTAACATACTTAAAGTAAAATTCAGAGAAAATCATGTTGCCTAATGGAATGAGAACAAATACTTCGACATTTTCTTCTGATCATTTGCAAGGCCATTTAAGCTCTGTATCTATCCCTATCTCTGAGCTACAAGCATGTCTACAGCATGTCTACAGTTCTACAGAGCAGTAAAAAATGTGGAAAGTGGTGGCATTTTTACTGAAAATACTGAAAATGAAGCAGACAATGCAAACTGAGCACCTTGAGGGTGATTTCTGGAATTATGACCTTGGAATTGAAGAAAAGGGTATAACAACTTTGGCCAAGTAGTTATGTTTTAAACAAGTCGCTATTGTATTGTAAACTAGTTAACTATGATGTGTTTGAGTTTATGTTTACAGTGGAAGATAACTGTTTAAAGTGTTAGTGTGAGTTCTACATATAAAAACATGTGGATTACATTTCTGATGGTGACTACTATTTTGTCTTCTGCACTGCTCAGAATGTAAACCTAATGTATACCTGGGATTCATAGACTATAATGAAAAATTCAACAAGTCCCTTTTTGGTATGAATGCATACATAAAGTTTCATTGAACTTATTAGGAAATTATGTATCTGTTAACACTGATTTCTGGCCTGAAGTTGAGCAGATAGGTCAGGTTTCTGGAGGATAAAGAAGAGTGCAGTTGCTATATCAATATGGTATGAAAACAAAGATTTGCAATCAGAAATACATTACAGTACAGCTTTTTTCTCTTGCTTTTCTGGGGAAATGTACAACTACATATCTTTGAACTTTTCTCTCCTTTTCAGGAAAGGGAATTAAACCTTCTGCTTTTATGGTAAAAAAAAAAAAAACAAAAAACAAACAAACAAAAAAACCTGTGAATATGGAGGGCCCAGAAAAAAATTATTGAATTGAAAATATTTGCCAAAAGCAGAGAAAATTGATAATAAAATTTTATAACCGTGAAGCACTTATTCAAGAATATTTTCTTGATATGATAAAGAGTAATTTTTGTTCAAAATAATTCATGTACATAGGAGAGAAAGTTGGACAGGCTACTAATTTATCTAATTTAATGATGATATAGCAAGAGAGAAAAGGAAGTCACATGGAAACAACAATCTAATTTTTGTTTCATTGATTGCTTCTGTTTTATAGCTTTCAAGTCATTGTAGGCATGTTGTAGTTTTAAGTTTTGAAAATGCAGTTTCAGATAAAAATTAAAGAACAGGAAATACTAGCAACTTGCCAACTGCTTTCATTTAGGTGACTCCTCAGAACCAACACCAATGTACTTGATCAATATAAATTGCAAATTATTATTATTTTTTTTTTTCCTGGGAGGTATTCCTGTCTACTTCATCAACAATATGTTTTATTACCACTGCATTGTGTATATCATATTTTCTTCATGGAATAGTGTCAGTAAGTTTTTCTTTTGTGTATAACTCACTTAAAATAAAATTAATGCCTACACGCTTGATTAATTTTTAATTGGCTTTGATTTAGCATATCTGGTACATCTTCATGTAAAACATGAAAATATAACTAGTTCTGATAAATCTTAACTATCACCCTCAGTAGGTTAGACAACTATGCTAGACTAAACTTTATAATAATGTCATCAGAAAAGATAAACCATACGGAACAAAAAAACTTGTTTTAAGTATATCCACATTTACTATATTCAGTAGTGAATGTTGGTTACATTAATAAAGATTAGTCGAAAAGTTAGAACTACCAAATTTTAGAACTTTCTAAAAACGTGTGAATTAAGTCTCTTTTATTCATATTCCTTAACATCTTTTATTTATTTTTATCTCCTCTCTCCAGTTTCTTTTGTATCCCTTTCTAGTCTCTTTTCTCTTTTCTTTCATTCTTTCCATTTAGATGCTTCTGCCTGCTTATGTGTTCTTGTCTGTATCCCAAACATTAATTATTTAGAAAATGAGGTCACAAAAATAAATTTGATGTCTAAGATTGGCATAATTCATGCCAACCATGTCTTCTCTTTCTCTTCTTGAAAAAAATTCTTTTTATCTTACATTCTTGTCTCTTCAAATCCTAAACCTTTTGGAACAGTGCCCATCTTTTGCACAGTGAGAAGCTACCCGGTGGTGCACTGATTCCAGCTGGAGTCTATAGACACTAAAGAAATACAAATAATTGCAAAGCGTCACCATATGTCTGATCTCCAGCAGCTGGGAGCTCTGTAACTAGGGAATGTTCCTTGCCACCTCTTCAATCCTGCGGGCCCATCTGCAAAGGATTTCTTGATTCTGCTCTTCTTCCCATGCCAGCAGGACAGGACAGGGAGATTCAATAAGCTTCGAAGCACAGCTGAGGATGGACAGCATCCAGTGCACTTGCAGGTTTCCAAAGCAAAGTTCATCTCTGTATTATTATAAAATATTTTATTCGGCAGTGTCTATGAGACGTTGACAGTAACCCTATATCTCATTTTGTTCAAATCTGAAATGCTGTGAAAACAAGATCGAAGTTTTGGCTTTTTGAGTATAGTTGTGGAGTCTGTAATTATTGGTAAAGCATATACTATATATATTCTTTATTCCCTTCAGAATGCTGCAGATATATTTAATCCTGTGCTTCTTAGGTTTCAGGAGTCTTCTAAATAAATAAATACTTTGTTTATGCTTAATTATTTGAGCAGTATTACTTAACACAAAAGATCATAAACTGAAGGATGACATATCAGACTACATGCAGAAAATCAACAGAACTGAAATTGTGTTTTGGGTTTTTTTCTCTGAAGAGATAAACAGCAAGTCTTTTGTAACAGTAGCAGTAGAAATTGTCATGTCATAGTCTATAGCTTTCACTTGTGAAAGTTCTAGAATAAAATCAGTACTGTACCAAAGACTAATACATTTTTCTAATGTTTAATGTGCTCTGATGTAGATATGAAGTATTTAATACATATTTTTGAGGCATATACTAATTTAAAAAAAAAAAGGTAAAAAATAAAGAGAAAATGGTGTTGTGGTGATTTGAGGTACCATGTGGCAAATACAATTATTTAAATTATATCTCTAATATTTATCTATGGTAGTAATAAAACCTCAACAATATTTATAAATGGAAGTATAATATATGATAATGAACAAAAATATTACATATTTTTGGAGCATATACTATATTACATATGGTATGGAGTATAATTTAACTTAATAATACTATATAATAATTTAACTTAGTAATACTATTTAATAGGCAAATCTTTTGAAATATATCATGTATCTGGACTATCACTATACAGATTCAGAAATAAAAGGTCAGCTTAGGTTTGTTATTAGCTTTTCCATGTGATTTTGTTTCTGATTTGTAAATGTAGTTTATAGAATCACAACTGCTTTTTATTATTAAAAACAACAACAGCTACAAAAATCAATAACATAATGCAACACCAAACTAGCAGAAAGCAAATCCTCAAGTTGTTATATAGAACTATATTTTATTGAATACTGGATACCACTAGTTAGATTGTTGTCCTTCCTTCCTTCCTTCCTTCCTTCCTTCCTTCCTTCCTTCCTTCCTTCTTTTCCTTATTATTTCCTCAGGAGCTCTCCAAATTTCACTAGGGAGTTATTCTTAGAAGTAGAGACCTTGATGTTTGAATTCAGATATTAAAAATCAAAAACTCGATAACTTACCTGAGAAACAAATCTTGCTCTTCCTGACAGTTTTAAACTTAATCCACTATAACACATTTTTCCTTTTCCATTGCCACTTATTATTTATCCTTTTAAATAGAGACAGACATCTTCATTTTAATTGGGAAGTGTAAATGATATGATGTTATCTAAAACAATAAGATGTGACTGAGGAAGATAAATTTTTAGGAAATCTCAGGAGGCATAATTAGAAGTTCTTGTAATCAAGGTCTTACAGAACATTTGTTGTTATAAGTTTTCTTTATATTTTTGGGGGAGTCTGAAATATTTTTATTTATCTGTTATTTGGAGACCCTTAGAGGTCCCAGTGCCTATGTTTACAAATCTGAAAGTGTTGTACCTAGCAAAGGCATTTCTGGGTTCTTTTTGTAGTCAGTGGAAAGATCCAGTGATTTCCTCCACATTTTCATGCATGTGTGTCCTTGAGACACAAAATAAGATTAACAACATTGAGCCTCTAAAAAAAAGTCTGGGCACCTCATTTGGATCATTTGTTTTCTTCACTCAGCTCATACTATCTATCCATCTCATCTAACTCTCCTGTCAGCCTCTGCAATGAACTAATCCACAAGAAAATACAACTAGAGGACACGAACAAATAATTTTCTCCTGGAGTCATCTGCAAGTATTTAGAAACTTGTGGTAATATGTGTATGTATTTACATGTGATTTGTTATGGGTTACTCAATAAACAGAAGTGAATGAGAAACCATGATCCTATGTTATTTTTTCACTTGTCTGAGGAGGTACAGAGAGCAAAATACCTAAGGAATTCTGTTAAACATAAAGATTTGATCAGATTTCTAATGATATATATGCTTTCACCATCTATCAGCATTCTGGTCAACCAGAGAGATCCCAGAGAATTGAAGGCTTGTCAATGTGATGGCCATCTACAAGAAAGATCATAAGGAGGAGCCAGGGACCTACAGGCACATCAGCCTGGCCTCGCTGCCAGGAAGGGTAATGGAGGCAATCATCTTGAGGGATATCACATGACATACGTGGGACAACTCGGGAATCAGGCCCAGACAGCATGGTTTTATGAAAGGTAGGTCCTGCTTGACCAACCGGACCTCATTTTATGATTGAATGACCTGCCTGGTGAATGAGAGAAATGTTGTTGACATAGTCTACCTAGACTTCAGCAAAGTGTTCAACACTGTCTCCCACAGTTTCTCCTGGAAAAGCTGGCAGCCCATGTCTTGGACGGGTACATTTTTTTATGGGTAAAAACTGGCTGAAGAGCAGGGCCCAGAGAGTTGTGGTGAATGCGGTAACATCCAGCTGGTGACCGGTCACAAGTATTGTTACCCAGACGTTGGTACTGGGGGCATGTCCTGTTCAATATCTTTACTGATGAGCTGGTCAAGGGCGCTGAGTGCACTCTCAGTAATACTGCAGATGAGCAGACCATGCTGGGAAGAAGTGTTGATCTACCTGGGAGTAGGAAGGCCCTACAAAGTGATCTGAACAGGCTGGATTGCTGGGCTGAAGCCTGTGAGATGATGTTCAAGGAAACAAAGTGTCAGGACCTGTACTTTGGCTGCAAAATGACAAATCCAGGCAATGCTACAGGCTTTGGCAGAGTGGCTAGAAGACTACATGGAAGAAATGATCTTACGGATGTTGAATGCATCGTATGGATGTTAGGGATGCTGAACCTACGTGACTGAGAGAACTGGGACTGTTTAGTCTGGAGAAGAGGGTGCTCAGGGAAGGTCTTATCATTTTTTATAATTGCCTGAAGGGAGGTTGTGACAAGGTGGGCAGGAGAAGGTGCAAAGAAGACAGAGTAAGGCTTTTTGCAGTTGGGCCCATTGGCAGCACAAAAGGCAGTGGGTATAAATTAAAACATAGGAGGTTCTGCCTGAAATGTAATTTATTATTTTTTCGTATGAGGGTGATTGAACACTGAGATATGGTCATAAAATCTCTATCCATCAAAACCATTTGGATATGGTGCTGAGTAAGATGGTCTACTTCATGATGCTTGAGTAAGGGGTTGGATCAGATGAACTCCGGAGGTCCCTCATACTTCAACCATTCTGTGATTAAGTAATACCTTAAAGTGTAGTTTATGTTGAGATACTTTGCAGAGACCACATCCAGTGTGTATCTGTTCTTAACTTTTCATTTCAAAACACTTTGCTTCTAAAGAATATTCACAGTTTGCAAAATATCATTGATGCCCATATTGCTGCTGAAGATGGCTCATACCTTCTTAGCTTGTCCACAAGAAAATAAAAAATACGAAAGCAAGATCCTCCCACAGAAACCACAGGATCATGCAATCACAGAATGGAAGAGAACTTAAAGGTCATCTAGTTCTAACTTTTTTGCCATGAACAAGGACACCTTCCCTAGATCAGGGTGCCCAAAGCCCCATCCAACCTGGCCTTGAGCACCTCCAGGGATGGGGTATTCACAACTTCTCTAAGCTGTTAGTTTCAGTGCCTCACCAGCTGCATAGTAAATAATTTCTTTCTAATATTTAATCTAAATCTTTCCTCTTTTTGTTTAATTTTATTTTACATTTTGTCCTCTCACTACATTCCTTGATGAAGAATTCCTGAAAGGAAAAAGAGATCCAATGGTCCTGACAGAAAGATTAAACTGTTAAATATTTCTATTCATTCTTACTCAGTGTTTTGAATTTAATGGTAGAAAATTCTGCCTTATACTATTTCAGCATGATGTAAGAGACTAGCTGCAGCATTACAGCTGTAATAGAAATCTGTATAGCAAAGATGTGAAGACAAAGATTCCTTTAAAAAATCCTGATAATCCTTTGAAAGTATTAGGCTCATTACTGCCTCTGGCAAAGTTTAGCACAGCCCCAAGTATACTCTAAAATCTGCTGGTTTGTAAATGCCTCCAGGGGCCAATGTGTTAAAGTGCAGAACAATGGGGCCATGGCCTTGGCGTTTGACATGCAGGAGGGAAGATGAAAAGAGTAAGATGAAACTAAGGATCAAAGAGTTAATGCAAGGATCAAAACCCAAGAAATTCTTAATCTGTATCAGAAAGGGGGCAACTGAGAGAAAGTTAACAAGTCTGTCAGAAAGGTGATGGGGGAAAGGAAACAATTAAGGAGGACAAAGATATCAGTAAGAATCTTCTTTATTAGTCTACCAGTCACTGTATACAAATTGTTGTTCACACTTTATCTCTTTTCTAATAATAAAGACTATCAGTGAATTAAAATACAAGTTGATAAATATAACTTTGAGTCTTGATATAATTTCTCTTTTTAAATTTAATTTTTGCTGAAGCAGAGCAAAGATGTTGCAAAGCTCCTAAAAATATTCATATTAAAAATAACTGTTGTTCTCAAGGAGTAAAGTAGTTGTTGCCATTATGTTTTAAAACACTGTGAGAGATGACCCAATCATGTATTATTGAGCCTTACTTACGAAGTTGATGAAATGACTTGAAATTATCTTTGTTAAAAATGAAATTATAAGAAAATGTAGAAATCATTATACTGCTACCTGTCATTTTCTTTTTGATAAGAGAAATACAATAATTCAATATTCTCTTACCATACTTTGGAAGCTAGCAAGCCGCTTTCCTGGGGGAGACTCTGATTAATTATGTTACTACTTAGTGTAGAGAAACAGTTTGACAGCCACCATTTACAAGCAGAAAGCAAAATAAAATAAAGTAAAATAAAATAACATAAAAATTGGAAGACCTGAAGGAAAACACAAGGCAAGAGATAGTATATGCCTTTCACACCTGTACAATTTGATCCCTTGTGTAGGATGCTTCAGACTAAAGTTGCAGGAGGCATTAGGATGTACACTTTGCCAGTCCTAAGAAATACTAAACACTAAAGCAGGAAAATGTTTTCTGTTAAACTCTCAGTGAGTTTTACTTTGTATACAAAGCTGAAGCTTTTAGAAGAAAGTTTGGGGGAATCTTACTTTGTAATTTATTATTATTCCTTTTGGAAGAAGGCTGCAGTGGCTCAAAGATTAGCTACATTGGTATGAAACTGAGTCTTCTGGGAAATAATAAATACAAATACCAGGTGAAAGAGTTAGCTGCAGGTACCTCATAACACACTCAAAAAAAGGGAAGTGCACCTAACACTGACATGAAAATTTAACATTTCCCTCATCCCTCAAGGCATTTATAAATTCTTATGCCGAAGACTGTTGATTCTTGTAGCAAGATAAAAATGTTAAATTTACTTAAAAATACATTTCCAAGATCTACTTTTCAGATGGTGGTACAGCCCCATGTGATTCCTGCTAGAAAAATAACAATTTATTCTTCAATTACAATAAATTTAGTAGAAGGCTGTGACTCACCTACTGTGGGGCAGCAATGTTAGATGTTACATTGCTGGTTTCTGCTGAGGATATGATAAATTCTAATTTTCTATTCTTTTTACATCACCAGTATGGTTTGTCATGTTAATCCTGTTCTCAAAAGACATAAATTTATTATTTCACTGGAGTCTGCATTTGTCCTAACCTTCTGGTTTCACAGAACAAAGAAGTAACTGTCCTTATTCACAAGATTAAACTAGAAACATTTAAAACATTATAAACTTAGCAGTTATTAAAATTACTGAGAAAAAAGAATTCCTTAAGCAAAAAACAGGTGGTGGGCTTAATAATAATCAGTATTAACATCCCATGAATTGTACTACTTGCGATAACAGAAGTAAAGCCTAGGAAAAATACGTACCAGGGTAAGAGCTATTTTCAATATGCCTTTTAGTGTATTTTTTCAGACATACTTTTTCTAGCATCTATTAGTAATATCCCCTATTACATTAGAATACAATTTTCATTAATCGGATAAATAATTTTTACAAATTTAAATACTTATGACATTACCACGTTTATATTCTTATCACTACTTAATCCTGAACTGTACTGCTAATCAATACAAATTCTATCAAAAAAAAGATTCTGTTTAACAAAAATATCAAGCCTTTATTTATTTTTCTTTTCAATTAGCAAAAACTTATACTAGCACGCATCTTGAAAGATTAAACAAAACACAGTGGTTTTTTTTAGTGGCTTCTGTGCAGCTATCAGCTATCAGCTAACCCCAAAGGTTAACTTTTGTACAAGAGGTAGTAACCATCTTTTTTTTTGAGCTCTTTTTGTTCAACTAATTCACCTTATTTATTGCTAATATTGATCTACAACTATCACTGAGATTTGAAATTTAAAGATTTGGGATAAAATCTTCTTCTGACTGGGTCATTTATTTTTTGAAAAAGTATCTACAAAAGATACAGCGCACAGTAGCTGAAAGGAAAGGAGAGAACTGAAAACTTTTAATGGGAATCCAAAGAGAGGTTGGGCAGGTCATCTGCCTTAACAAGAGAGATAGGAAGCATTCATTTCTTTTAAATTGACACTGGCAAGGACAAAATGTGAAATAGTTTTATTAAAGGAAAAGACTTGAATTCTAAAACTAGAGTAATTAAAAACAAGACTGTGATACATGTATAGTAATTAAACACAGTGCAATGCATAGCAGAAGTTCAGTGGTCAGTTAGATACATGATGTCATTTTCCATAGCTGAATTACAAGAGTCTTCTGGTAAATACAGTGCTTATCTCATTATGCTCGACTATTCAAATGATGTTTACAAGACAAACATTCAAAAATTTGAAAGAAATTTTGGCACTGAAGTATAATTTGGAGCTTTGGTTTTGGAAGTGGTGGTTTTATATCCTGGCTTCCTCAAACCTGAGTACTATTTGGCTTTGCAGGAATAATACCAAAATCAGCAATTACATTAAGGACAATTATTGAAGCTATTTCTTCTTTTTCATCAAAGGGATTGCAATATGAAGAAAAGTGTCTTTATTGAGTCCTAGGTAACATAGCTATCCAATAACAATATCTTTAGGAAAAAAAACCCTTCCTTTTGCTGCCTAAATATGATCCACATGGAGTCACTTAAATGGTACTCAGAAATGAAAGCTGCTAATAAATATACCTAAAGGATTACAGGAATCTTTAGCTATTATATTGACGTATGTCTTTAAATCATTCAAATGAATTTCTTTCTAATTTTTAGGAAAAATTATTTTTCAGTTATCATAAGAGGACAAAGGAATGATATCAAAGTAAAATACACTTACGTTAATCACAGAGTTCTCCTTCATTCTTTCCTGGCATCTAATGATGCAGTGAAAATTGGTATGTGCAAAGACACAAACAGGCAATATAGGCCTCTAGTTTGAGAAGCCTTGTAGTTATGATGAAATGATCTTGAAAGGATCTGAAGTAGGAAACTTACAGAATATCTGAAAAGCCATAGTAAAACATTGTTTATATAGCCATATTACAGACTGTGACATATAAGTGAGTTTTTGTTTAATTACTTTTTGGTAATCAGTGCTCAGAAAGTTGTTTCATGTGTACACTATTACTTGCACTCTGATGTCTTAATCTATTAAAAAGTACAGTACAGCTAAAATGATACAGAAAGGCAGGGGGGTGAAAAAGTAAAAATGCCTCTGTAGAACGACATATTAGATTAGAAATCTTTAACATAGAGAAGTGGATGAAGGGATATGATCTTGTTGAATAAAATTATAAAAGCCATGAATAAGCAAGTTAGGGAGCAATTATGCACTACTTTTGTTAAACAAGAACAAGGGACACTAAATGAAATTATAATCAAGAAAATTTTCAGCAAACAAAGGGAAGCGCTTTTTCACACAGTGTGTAATTAAATTACAGAACTCATAGCCACAGGATGTTGTGAAGGCCAAAGATATAAATGAATTCAAAAAGTGATTATAGGTATGAAAAGAAGTCTATCAAAGACCATTAAAAAAATAAAAGGTGATACTCCATGTGAGTCAGAAAACACTACTACACTGCAGTACCAGAAGATAAAATCCTGCATTTACCCTGTTCATATACTCCACTTTTCCTAAGCATCTGCTACTGATATCTGTCAAGGAGAGGAAGAAGGCGTAGTTAATTCTTCCTGAATGGGTAGATTTTATTGAATATGTCTATCAGGAAATACTTTAGTAGACAAAGCAGAAGTGTCAGGTCATCTCTGATAAACAAAGCATGCCCTTTTCTCTCTCTGGAGGGGAGTTCCATCAGGCCTCTGTCAGGTTCAGGAATCTGAGACAGTGTTGGTCTGGTGCAGTATAGCTGTTTTGCCACAGCTGCAGCAGAAAAAGCTAAGTAAATACTGGCTGCCCAGACTTTTTGGACAGATTTTAAAAACTGCAGAAAGTGCAGTGCAACCATGGCATTGATACAACAGAGAAGTACAAATCTAATTCATTATGTCCAAATGATCACAGCTTCTGAGGATAACCAATACATAGAACTTTCCTTAAAGGTTTTCATCAGCAAGAAAGTAGTATTACTTAACAGTTAATATTTAAGCGCTATTTAGTCCTTTGAGGTACACACATCTGAACCAAAGCTTATTGTATTTCATCAGTCTTTCAGCTCCTTTCAACACTTCTAGTCAGCCCAGCCGCACTGATAAATATTAACTAAAATAACTATTTAAAGAATAGCTAGAATTGCATTTTATCTGAAAGAAATATACTTCTTTACAAATTAGCTCGTGGTGTCAACACACTTCCTTTCTGAATTTGTTATAAAAAGCACATAAAATCTAGAACAAAGACTTTTTC